>NC_056737.1:147470370-147585370 GCF_019279795.1 Protopterus annectens
TTGCACTCATGCAATGGCAATGCTCTCAAAGCCTTTCACTGCACTCTAATATGTATAGAATTCCAAGGCATGCATTGTAAAAACTGTTGGTTTGTCGACTTTTTTAAGATAGGAGTATTGATGCCTATTTCTGACATTTCTCCTCCTACTTGTAGTCACTGAATGTGGTATACATTGCGTACAGTTTTATTTTAGTACATAGCAGTTCTGACATGCAATTTTACTTGTTTTTCTTCACTTTTCTTCGTAGTTCTTTGCCCGTAAAAAGGGTACGTTACAAGGTGTACAGTCCAGAAGTAGAAACATGCCGGACGTAAACACGACCTTATAACGCACCCTTTTTACAGCAATTTGTACAGTGGGACTGTTATTTTGATTGTGGGTTTTAGACGTACTCAGTCACAACCAGATTGTGCATGTAAGACTTGAAAGTGCTTTTCAACCTCCTTCAAGTCTTACCATGCACTCATTTCACTTGAACTGTGTAATTTCCGCACCCGCGGAAATTTGGTTGCGATAATACTTAAGTACCAAGTGTAAGATAGATAAATAGTTTATCAACAGTAAAAGCTATTTAAACTTCATAAATAGTGTTATCAGTAGGAAGTATTCTTTACAATGATCATAGTCTTTCCATAAATACTGTGTATTATATTATACGCAGCCCCAAATTATATTTTTTGGTAAACTTTCAAAAACTAGTTCTCATATCTTGGAAACTGTACAACCTGTGCATATGTTGTTATAACATTTTTTTATTAACCAGGCATACGCTTTCACATGACAAAGAAACTCCTCGCTGAGTACACATTTATTGGGATATCTACAGAAATATGAAAACATATGCATAATTGAAAAATTATAAATATAAGGAACACTGAATGTCTCTCAAAATGTGCAACTTATGGTGCAAATATCAAATGTGATTTTCTTAAACATTTAAGGTTTCAGTTGATGTTATGCAACAGTTTGTAAGTCACTTTGTTTTGAATTACTAAGTGCATATGGAAATATTGTTCACTTTCATAATTACTAACAAACAAATTAGTAATATCTTAAGTTTAATGTGATATAAATGGACATTGACATTGAATTTCCCTATCTGCTACCATGGCATTATCACACCATACTCCTCATTAACATGTAGGGCTCTCAGTTATGAAAATATGAATAAGTGCCAAATGGTGATAATTTCTCAAATGCACCCCATCCTAGATTCACATTCTTAGTGTCAATTTGGTAATAACTCCTTGCACTTTCTAATACTGCCTATTATTTTTTAAGAAAAAAATAATTTAACATGTTTACAATATACAGTGGATATAAAAAGTTTACACACCACTGTTAAAATGCCAAGTTTTTGTGATATAAAAAGTGAGACCACAATAAATGATTTCAAAACGTTTCCCACCTTTGTGACCTATAACTTGTACATTTGAAAAACAAATTTGTTTTGTGAAAAAAAAATAAAAAAAAGTATAATACATTGGTTGCGTAAGTGTGCACACCCTTGAACTATTATGTTGTTCAAGCACCTTTTGATTTAATTACAGCATTCAGTCTGCTTGGGTGCCCACCTGCCACCAATTAAAGAGAGTCTGATTAACCCCAAATAAAGTTCAGCTGTCCTAGCAGGATTTTCCTGACATTTACTCATTTGTCCGCTACAGCAAAAGTCATGGTTCGCAGAAAGCTTCATAAGCATCAAAGGGATCTCATTGTTGAAAGGTATCACGTCAGGAGAAGGGTACAAAAAAAATTTCCACAGCATTGGATATACCATGGGACACAGTGAAGACAGCCATCAAAAGGTGGAGAAACTACGGGGCAACAGTGACATTGCAAAGAACTTGGACATTCCTCCAAAGTTGATGAAAAGACTAAGATGAAAACTGGTCAGGGAGGCTGCCAAGAGACCTACAGCAGCACTGAAGGAGCTGCAGGAATTTGACAAGTACTGGTTATGTACTGTATGTGACAACAATCTCCAGTGTTCTCCATATGTCTGCACTATGGAGTAGGGTAGCAAGACTGAAGCCTTTTCTTACACAGAAAAACATCCAGGCCTAGTTAAAATTTGCAAAACAATACACTGTCTCCCAAAAGCATGTGGGAAAATGTGTTATCGTTTGATGAGACCACGGTTGAACTTTGTGGCCACAATTCCTAAAGGTACGTTTGGTGCAAAAACAACACTTCGCATCACCAAAAGAATACCATCTCCACGATTAAGCATGGTGGTGGCAGTATCATGCTTTGGGTTTCCTTTTCTTCAGCTGGAACTGGGGCTTTAGTCAAGGTGGAGGGAATCAGGTGTCTGCTAGAAAGCTGAAGAAAGCTGAAGATGAAGAGGAATGTCACATTTCAACACGACAGTGACCCCAAACATACATACAAAGCAACAAAAGAATGGCTTCACCAGAAGAAAATTAAAGTTTTGGAATGTCCCAGCCAAGGCCCAGACCTAAATCCAATAGAAAATCTGTGGGGTGACCGGAAGAGGGCTGAGCACAAGAGATGCCCTCGCAATATGACAGATTTGGAGTGCTTTTGCAAGGAAGAGTGGGCAAATGTTGCCAAGTCAAGATGTGCCATGCTGATAGACTCCTACCCAAGAAGACTGAATGCTGTAATTAAATCAAAAAGTGCTGCAACAAAGTATTAGTTTAAGGGTGTACACACTTATGCAACCCGTGTATTGTAAGTTTTTTTTATATATTTTTTCCCCTAACAGATCTGTTTGTTTTTCAGTTGAATTGTACAGGTTATAGATCACATTAAAGGTGGGAAAAGTTTTGAAATGATTTATTGTGGTCTTATTTTTTTATATCACAAAAACCTGGCATTTTAGCAGGGGTGTGTAAACTTTTTATATCCACTGTATACACAGAAAAGAAGAAATTCAGCATCACATACTGTTATACAGTGTTAGAAATAAACTGAATCATCAAGGTAATATTATACAATTAGCACATTGAGTTTTGGTATTTCAGTAGCAACACTTAAGGCCATTCCCAACCACTAAATGTCTTGGTATGATTTTTTTCTGTTTTGCATAGTATTGTTGCATGTAAAAATTATTTGAATGTAGGAACTGAATTTGTTTTGTTAAAAATCTCAAGTATTATGCTGAATGGGATACCACCTGTTGCAAGGTGGAAGAGGAGGGACTGTAGGAGTTAAACAGACCCAGTATGTAGATGTCAGTCCCCTTTGTGCTAGTCATGCAAAAACCCAGTTAGATCTTTTATCTTTGTACTAGCTTTTGCAACTTAAATGTTGTCTAAGTAGGTTTCTTTTTCGAGGAGCATAGTAGTGCCACCACTTTAAGAACCTGGTCTAATCTCATTCTGCATTGTGCTGTTACTGAAGATGAACTAGCCAGACATAAGCTATCTTTTAACCATGTTTCAGATACAGCAACTGTTGTATATATTTTTTAGTGACTGAATAAGTTTCAAGTTTTTGTCCCTTTGTTTATGGGACAAATATTCAAACAAGCAATTTTTAGGAATTTACCTATACTTAAATGGTGGTTGTCACCTTTGCCATTTGGCCCTGCATCAACACATACATCTCCTGATAGAATTATTTTAATTAAAATATATTAGAGAATGGGCAGCCTGCAGTTCACACTCTGATTGGAGAATGAATGTTCTCCTGCAGGGTGTTAATCAAAAGATAATGCCTGCTGAAAAACGAGTCTGCCACTTCATTTCAGCATATCAAGCTGCTATGGAGCTCGGACTGAAAAAAATAAGCATTGGGATTTCTCTCTGTCCTTCTAAATTTATATCATACACACACACAAACACATACACACATGCTTTTTTTTTAATTTAGCAAGTGTAAAAGTGTGTGTATATGAGAGAGAGAGAGAGATCGACTGAGCTATTATTTTGCACTCATTAAGCAGTGCTTTTGCTGTTTAGTCAGTGTAAAAAAAAAAAAAATTAACAGAAAGTGTGTATTTTTTTTTCTGCATGTGTAAGTGAATGCATGCATAAAAGCAGAAGAGACTGTGTGTGTGTGAGGAAGAGTAAGAGAGCTCGAGCATGATCCCTGGCAACAGTTGAGGTTTGCGTACATCTCAGCCTCTTCGCTCAAGATATCTAGATATGCTTAAAATAAACGAGGGACAAAGTCTTAAAACATATTTTAAATGTTGTTGTTACAAAATCACAAAGTTTCTTGAATATTTGGATTTGTGTTAGCATGCATTTTTTTTTGAAGGGAAGGTGTGTGTGTGTGTGTGTGTGTGTGTGTGTGTGTGTGTGTGTGTGTGTGTGTGTGTGTGTGTGTGTGTGTGTGTGTGTGTGTGTAGTTTGGACAACTTTTGTCAGTCCAAACTCTCTCGTGGTAATTGTCATACTAAAGGGGTGATTTATTTGCATTATGTTCTAATTGTCCTTGTTTTTCCATTGGTAAGACAGAGACATTTTTGTAAGAGAATTTGTGAACATTGTCTTGACATCTCTAAGCATAGTATTACTAATTCCTTGTATAAACATTCCCTTTGTTGTCCTGGTTTTAATGAATTTGTTTGGGATTCTGGAAATAGTTCCAACGGTGAACGGGTCCATGGGAAACTAAGGTTAAAAGCAGAGAATTGTTTTGGCAGTTCAGGCTAACTGCTTCAGTTTTCCCTGGTCTACATGATGAACATGCATCCATCTTGCTTGTTCTAAAACTTAGAGCGATCAAGTTATGAATGTTTAGTACGCTTTTAAATTAGTTGCACTACAGACTTGAGATATTGATAGATAGAGGATATGAATTCATATACATTTTCTGAAGTAAAAGGAGTCTGTAACACTAATTATTGTCATTATGTATTAAGTGTAATTTGCCATCTTTTTTCCAAAAGTCACCAGTTTTTGCAGGGAATTACAAGGGACAGGGCCAAAATTTGAGTCAAAATCGGGGACTGTTGAGAGGTGTGTCTGCAACAGAAATATAGGAATAATTTAAGGGTAGCAGCAGCTAGGTTTTCTACTTGTGAGTTATCTGTTTCACTGTACAGGGCTAGTGCTCAACAAGCAAGGTCAGTTTGAGCTGTATACAAGGATCAAGCCTAATAAAACATGCCATATCGTACGTGACCGTAAATTTATAAACCGCATAGTTTCAGGCAACGTTCTCATTTGCCTGGATGACCTACACTAAACAAGATCTTAACATTTTAATGTGGCTGACAGTTAATTTATTTATTTATTTTTTATGCTAAATGAGAACCACACCTAAAAAGTAATGTTTTTTAGCATGTATTAAAGTTTTCTGCATTACTAATGTTTCTTTATCAAAGTGTGTATTATTTAAGCAATACCCAACGATGTGGTGTGGTATATTGAAGATTTTCCCACGGTTGGTGTGGTTTAATCATGAGGGCGAAACCCGAGTGATTAAATAAAGCCAGCCATGGGTAAATTTCAATATACCACAACCACGGAGTCGCTTATTGCTATTATACAATGGCATTTAAGAAAAAAAAATCCTTTTCTTAAATAATGTCTTTGTATAATGGCGCATTACTGTTCTTCCACTGATTGTGGCACACTGCTTCGTTGTTTTGCTGTACTGAGCATGCGTATGGGAATTGCGTCCCACACATACCGAGTACATCAATGCTTTGAAACGGAAGCAACGGAGAAAAGAAAGTTTCTGTTGCTTTTTTTTTCTTTTCTTTTTTTTTTATTTGTTAAAAAAATTTTGAGCACTTTATATCAATGGAAAAAAGTCTGGGCAACCGGACCTTTTTCCATTGACATATTGTTGGATTTACAATGGGCACGCTGGCCAATCAGCGTGCACATTTTGTAATATTAATGGGGGTGCATAGTATAATTTCTGTTTAGTTATACCCCAAAGTAACTTGAAAGGGGCTGCTGTGGGTAGAATAATTTTGTTTTACAGTCCATGCTTTAACCTTCCTGATATAAATTTAGAAGGACAGAGAGAAATCCCAATGCTTAGAAGGTTACTTTACTGTGGTTTCCTCTCTCATCAGCTTACAAGCAGTACTGTGACTCTCTATTTTTGACTGTCCACATCAATCTGCATTTTTAATTACTTTGCTTTCTTTTACTTTCATTAGTGGTCATCTCTAATGTAGCATTTTAAAGAATGTTTGAATGACACGCTTGAACACTTAACTAAGTTAATTGTTCTTTTCAAAGTAACAACTGTAGTTCAGGGTTCAAGTGGGATACATCTGACCCCTGTGATTTATAGGTGTTACTTGGGCTGAGGTGGTTTGTGTTGCATTCACAATTTTTAGACACCTTTACTTAATTGTCGGTTAAGACCCAGGCAAACATACATTACTATAAAAGAAAACAAACCGTTTTTAGTACTGTGGCTAGAATTAAGAGTCCTTGATGTTAATTTTCCTTCCCCAGCTCACTGCCTTTTCTCAATAAACCACTGTATGCAATGCAACAATGTTGTAACAAAACACCAGAAGAAACATGCACTTTTACAGAAAGTACGATGTAGAAAAATGCAAAGTCAAATGCTGAAAGAAAAGTAAGATAAAAATATTTTTTCTTTGTGACACTCAACGTTTGAATAAAGGATAAGACAACCAATTTGTTAAAAAATAAATAAACTAGGTATAAGTTGGGTTTTCTTCATTTGCATCTGAAAAAAAAGGTGTGATGCTGACAGTCTAGCATATAAGGTAATTTAAATGCCGCTGTTTAACTCACTCAAGTCTAGAACGCCTTTTTTTTTTTTTGTATATTTCCAGTTCACACCCATAGCTCCTTAAAGCGTCCACACCCTTTTTGGGTTTGGCTTCTTTAACTAAGCAACCTACTAGCTAATAATAGGTAGTATTAGTTTGTTTGCGTCTTTCGGCTTTTCCAAGTTAGGGGTCGCCACAGCGGAACTCCGGTCTGCTAATGATTGGCGGTTGATTTTTACGTACCGGCTTGCCAGGCCTGATGCACAACCTTCAACGAAGGTACGCCCATTCACGCATGTCTCCACGCCGAAGACGCTCTAGCTGAGAATCGAACCGGACAATGTCTTACTGTGAAACGACAACGCTACCTGTAAAAGCTGATTGGACACGTTTATGGATTGTGAAAAAAATTAAATTTTTATTGGAAAGAGAAGTATATTTTCTAAGCTGTTTTGGTCTGACAATTGCTGTTGACTAGTAATTCTAATGAACTACTTCCTTTGTCTGTTCTTTCAGCGATATTTTATGACTTAAAAATTGATGTATTTTGCATGTAGCTGTATAAACCATCCTTCATATTTCAAAAGCTATTAAATTTGCAGGATAATTAATACTGTAGCCAATAAATAGTGCACCCACAGCTTTATTCTCTCAAACGTTTCTGTGCATGCCTCAGTCAGTTGTATCCAAGAACTAGGCCTTACCATCCGTGTAGTTTTAAGTGGCAGTAGTGTTTCTTTATTCCTATTGCTGAAAACACTTTGTACATTTTCATAGTACAATTGTGGTGGCAGCTAAGTTGTGATGCCCTTCTCTTGCCCAAGTTAAACATTCCACAAAGTCTAGGAGGGAGATGGGCTGTACCCGTCTACTGTTATCTCTCCACATTCAGCCAAACTGCTGTTCAGATTAACCAAGAAATAGCATAAGCTACACAAGAGCAACCACCAACGAAACAAAAAGCAAGTTGTCCAGGATCAAGATGTGTAGAGAGCCACTGCTGAAGACTTCAAAATTAATTAATAAATGTAATAAAAATATATCTGATAAACTAGTCCAAAAATGACGCAGTGGCAGCACAGAACCATATAAAATGGATATGAAGTTTAACTGGATTTTATCAGAATCAGTTATGTTTTGGTTATTAGAGCTATTAAATTCATTTTGAAACCTTCATTGGTGGTTTTCTATCTTGTTCCATTTCAGATTGCATAATTAACCTAAATCTTGCATACTACATTCTCACTTCAAACCCCATAAGCCAACTAAACTTGCACTCAGCTTCCACAAATTATTCCATCGCCAGTATATCAGCACAGTACAACTTCCCTCACCTGCTGTCCTCTGACGTCTCACCACAGACATCTGCACAACCATCCTCAACTCTCTTGCTATGTAAACTTTTACTCACTTGTCTTTCTATCTCTGATACACTCCCACATAGATTCAAAGTGATAATCAGTGCCAAGCTGGAATACCACTGTAAATGTCAAGATCAGTCCCCTTATTTACTCAGAAATTGTACTCCAAGATAAATTTGTACAGCTAAAATGGCAATTTTCTTCTACGGGTAAAACTTGCAACAGCATTGTATCATATTTCCAGCTCAGCATGAGAGATCACTACCCAAACTTTACACAAGCAATAATGCCCAACGGGGTGTGTGTTTTTTGTGGAATAATGCCCTCCCAGGGGTGTTCTGATGAGCGACGCAATGGCATATGGCATTTTGTTTTTGAGTGGTTCTGATGAAGTCCTGTTGGGGCTAAAGTGCTTAACCAGTTCTTGTTTTGGAGTAAACTTTGTTGGTAGTGATTTCATTCATGGGATATTCATTTGCTGCTCTTATTTGAGTCGATATTCATCCACTGGATTCAACGTATTTGTACTTTCGCACTCAAGGTAAATATCCAAAAGCACCACCGGTCTGGCAACGAAAGCCCAACTCAATAACTGCTCAGCTCGAACAGGTGAGACAGGGTTTATTATCAAACACAAAGACAAACAAAGAAAGAAACTTCCAAAATACGTGAAACCTCAGTTAAGCACTTTCATCTGAATAAAACAGACTTCATCAGAACACTGTAGTCATGACTCTCCATCAATTAAATACACTTTTAGGCGCCAAAAAAGTTTTTGAATTTAAAAAGACAGTACTCACTTAAAAACCTTCCCGAATGTTTCAGTATAAAAACAAATAATAAACATCAATGAAATATATAAATGGGACATATAAATGGAACATATGACTCACTACATACATATCATAAAAGATATTAAATAAATCATCACTCACCATCATCACTCAACACTACACAAGCCTTTCTGATGTTTTAATTTAAAAGTGTCTCTGATTATTTCTGGATTTGTCCCTGATTCTTTTGAGATGTGTCCTTTATTGGTTGAGGGTTGTGGTTGCAGGGCTTCTAAATTTCCTCTTGGCTTTGGCTTAGTGGTAATATGCCTAATAAAAGTGAAGTGAAACAAGAGCAAGCTGTCTAACATGTACTTTTTTGTTAGAAAAACTTGTAGTTTATATTGTCTGGAAAGTAAGGAAGAAGTGGTTTTCTAGTTGTTGCTTCTCCCTGCTTGAAGTGGTAACTGATGGTTTTGTGAAACTGTATCTTAGTAAATGTATACCAATATGTACCGAGTATGGAAGCTAAATATTCTGTAAGGGAGTTTGTGGCACACAGCCTGATTAATGTAATGTTTTATAAGGAAGTAAAGAATTATAATTTGCCTCCTTATAGACTGGACATATAATTCTCTCTCCTACTGTACCAGTTTCGTATCTGTCCCAATTTTTCGTACGTCATATGTCTAAGTAAAGATTAGTAGTGAGTGTTCACTACTACTCGTATACAGGGACTTTTAAGTACCTTTATGGCTGACATGGTCTCCAGTTTTACTAAATGTGGAGCTATGAGAGAATTTAAAAGGCTTTCGACACATGCAGCAAGGGTGAGGGGAGGCTAAGTGGTGTTCTGCATTGTCACAAATGCAAAATCACATTTTCTTGCACTGAATGTTGGTCATTGGACTGAGTGTACTTCAGGAGAACATCTTCAGCAGGAAAGAGACTTTACTTGTTTTTTTGCTGTTACTCAAATATTGCTTAAGACCTGGGCGTGCGCGTGCACACACACGCACGCAAAGTTTGGATTGCGGGTTGGAGACTGCTTTCCCTACCAGGGATTGATGAAATATAGGCATAAGGATGGGGAGTATTAAATGAAAGAACAGCTATGGTTGAATTTATAGTTGAGTCTAGAATTGAAGCTACTGTAACAAAAAAAAAAAAAAAGAATGGCATATAAAATGCATGATAACTAAAAGAATAAATCAGAAGAAGTTAGGAAAGGGACAATGGGAGGGTATTTGTATGCAGCAAAATTTAGAAGGATTAGAATGCTTACATGGAAATGTCTGCTTAGGTATTTTTATTGCCCAAGTAGACTTCAGAGAATTTTTCAACAGGTAGATAGCAGTTGCTGGAGGTACAATGGGAAAGAGAGGGTTACCTGGGAACATGTATTTTGGGAATGCAGTGAGTTGATATATTAGAATTTCACTTCAGGGTACATTGTTAGGAGTGTTGGTAGAGCAAATTATTTTAATTTAGGAAAAAGTTATTTTGAATTGGGATTGAGAAACTGAATTACTTACAGTAAGGCCATACAAAGTTGAATGATATTGGCTGCCAAAAAATAGCTACAAAACTGAAATTATATACAAAACCAACTGTAACAGAACTGAATATTGTAAAAAAGTTAAATAATTGAAGGTGGAATCTTTAGAAATAGTAAGGAGCAAACTGCAGAATAACAAATGGAATCAGTGGGGACAGTGCAAACAGAATAATAATCAGGAGGAGTGGAGGTATTTCAAGGAAGGCAGGGCTTGAGCAGTCTGTATGCTGCTAAATAATTTGACAAATCATATTTGTATAATGTACGAAACAAATCTTTGTAATTTTTATATATTTTATAATTGAATGTAATTTTTTTATGTTTTATAATTGAATGTACACTTGTATCACTATATGATACATGATGTTATAAAAATGTTAATAAAAAAGGTACATTAACTGATCCAAGTCACTCAGTGCGCTAACTCTTTCAATGACAACAGAAAGTTTGCTGTAAAATACAGAAGCTTTCCATCTTATCACCACAGAAACTATAGTAAGCTGCCACCTTGGCATCTTGCTCAACATTTAAACTGTTCAGATTTAACATAGTTATACCTGGTGATTGCTGCCCAGCTTTTTGTTTCATGCAGATGTCATTCAAGGATAAAACAGCTAAAAAAACATTGAACACCAGATCTGGAGCAAACTTTTGTTAACGCCAGTCCACCTTTCTAAGAATAGCATCCTCAAACCTTGCAAAATTACTTTTATTCATTTCCAGCTTGGTATATTCCCCAGACTCTTCCATCTTTCTCCTCCCCAAGGTTAATGCATTCAAGGACTGAATATTGTCCCCTAGCTAAAACATTTGAAACATTACTCTGTGAGCAAATCTTTTGACTGTATGAAAAGTGTGGACCAGTGTTTGATGAACCACATGGACTCAGTAATGCAGTCCGTCGAATGGTAGTCTTTGTGCACAGTAACTAACAGCATATATTGTAATATGAATGATACTGGTGGTCCCTTCAGGGACATTACCAGAGCATTTGAAACTGTTAATCATTATCTGCTACTCAACAAATTCAGCTTTGGCAGTAATTCCTTGAATTGGTTCAAAAGTTTTGTCAGAATATTTCCAGTATACTGTCAAGACCCACTGCGACATAGACGCCCTAAATATTTGGAGTACCACAAGGGTCAGTACTAGGACCTCTTCTTTTTTTCACTGTTTATGAATGATGTACTCCATGATTTCCTCTCAATGTAAATCTGTATGCAGACAACAACCTTCTAATTGAATGTATCATGTTTACAGCTGACCTAAAGCATACATTGCATAATAGTTTTGTATTGTCATGTAGCCAGACCTAAATTAATAGATTACTAATTGAGCCCCCAAAAAATCAAGCATTATGCTATTTCCCTCTTCCCAAAACTGACCACCCTACCCCGTTATTAAAGGTTATGAACAGTAATACACCAAGTGCCGCTGGACAAAGGTACTTCGTTTTGACACGAGCCAGACATGACCTTTACATAACGTAACACAGTCAGATTAAATTCTACCGTAAAGTCTCCCACCTGCTATTCCTAGTAGTCCATCTGGCAACTGCAAGAAACATTCTCATTTTTAAAACTCACATGCTGTCTCCAACTCTTCAGTCTGGAACAAATAATCGCAAGATGTAAGCCAGTAAAAATAAATTATACAGTAACTACTTATTGCAGTTCAAAAATGTGCATGCTGATTGGACAGCCTAACCAGCATGCCTATTGCAAGTCGAGCAAATAGCAATAGAAAAAAGTTCATCTGGAAGTACCATTGAGCAGTCGGACTTTTCTTTTGACATATGCAAATAGTACAGAACAAAATACAAGAAAAAGTAGGTACATTCTGCAAAACTAAAGAAACAGAAACGCAACTGATTTTACTTGTATTTCTGAGCTGTCCATCCTAAAATCTCGGCAGACTCTCATACCTCTTTACCTGTCAACTGTCTGGATTTTCACAATGTCCAGATTTTTGCCTTGTAGTTTTCATCTGTTCCTTATAAAGATATTTTTTTCTGACAAGCCACTGGGGATTGAAGTTATTAAATAATGACAGACATTTCAGGTTCGGGCTTTATATCCACTAACACAAAATTTATTCCAGGAACTTTGAGCTTTAAGAGCAATATTTAAAATCTGTCCCTGTTTTTGGACCATTGTCTAGTCATTATGTTAGGCTTTTTCAAGATTTATTGTATTTTGCAAAAAAAAAAAAAGCCTGCAACAGAGATTCTGTTTTCTCTCTTGCCTCTCCAGCACTGTACTGATATACTGCGCAAGCGTGGTAACAAGTCCCATACATATGTGCAGTACATCAGCAAGAAAAGAACGCGGAGGAATACTACAGTTTTGTCCTTGTGATTAAAACCACGCTAGCTGTGTGTTGATCTTGTGAAACTCTCACCGACTCGTGGGTTCTTGCTGCAACGTACTATTAACAGATCCACACACCTACCATTGTGACCTGCTAAGAAGCTTTTGTTTTGTTAGCCAGTACAAAGGAGGACCACACTAGTTATTAGCTTAACCTTGTTTAAAATAATTGCACTTAGCCACTGTCCTCAACTAAAAACAATGCTGTCTTTGAGAGATCCACAGATGTAGTCTTAGAGACATTCAAGATGCAGCTATTTCTCTAGTGAGACTTGGATTTAAAACAAATGTAGGTGAGAAGGCACTGGTCGGATTAGGACCAGCTATTTAGAAATGTGTAATAAACAACGTAAGGAAGATATTGATTTAAATCTATTTCGTTTATGTTGCTTTTAATGTGGCGCTATCTTTAGGAAAAAATAAATATAGCAACAGGAGAAGGTTAAGTAACATTGTACATTGTGTGTGTTGTGGCCTTATGCATGCCTTACCAGTTTCAAGGATGCAGCAAGCAGGTTTACTTTTTTAGGAAAGCAAGCAGGTTTACTTTTTTAGGAAAGCAGTCAGACTACAATATTCCCCCAACACAGTCTGACTGTAATGACCCAGCCTCAGAACTGTGAACATGAGTCATGCTTGTATCAAATCTGCGGAGCACAGCAGTACATCTAGCGTGCACGTTTTGTCAAACTTAAGTATGCAGTGGATTCACAAATGTAAGGCAATGCACGAATGAACAAACAAAACTAATTTGTAATAAGCTGGCTGGCAGGCTAATAGAGAATCATCACTAACATTTTTTTTTCCATTTTTGCACGGGGTTAGAGCGTCGTGTCAGCTGTTGCCATCTTTCTCTATTCAGACCCACTCTTCTCTACCTTTTTCGACACTCCTACTGGATTGTCACAGGTCTTTCCTCACAGAATCACTCCATCTCTTGGCTGGATGTCTACATGTCCTCTTGCCTGCTTCCTCTCTGTCCTAAGTCTGCTTTAGTTAATTTTCTTTTTTTCTGCACTCATAACCATGCCACCATAACCTCTTCTTGACCATCTCTGTAATTGGAATTATTTTGTCTTTCACCTCTGATGTTCATAGTTTTCATCTGTCCCAGCCGTCCGTGTCACTTCAGCTCCCTCACCTCAAGCTTCTTGAGCTGCTCAGCCTTCACTGCCTTACTTTTCAATTTCATTGGCATGCTTCTGTCACACATTAGAAAAAAAGAGCTCAAAGCAGGAATATCTGTGCCACTTAACAAACCAAAATACCAAATCTAGCAAATTGGCACATTCTTACAGATACGTACTTGCTAATGAATAATTTTGCAAAAGTTATTACAAAAAACAGCATAAATAGTAAAGTTTCATGCATACAGAGCTTTCTCAATACAAAATGTAACATAGCAAGTACGTTTAAATGTCACACACAACCATCCAGTCGCATAAATGCACAAACTAATTATATAGAATTATAAATTGTGTAAAATTCAATATATTGCCACTCTGCCTTAATCTGCTTAACTTTAATAATATGTATTTTAAATGTATGTAATACTGACTAAAAGATGTGTGTTTAATGATGGAGTTTTAGCAAAGCGTGACATTGTAATTCAATAGTATTCATGTGACTCTAAACAAGTGTTTAGGTCTCCACCTCTAGGGTCTCTGTTCTACCTCAAGCACCCTAAAGTAAAATGCATGACTCTAATCATAATAATGTGTTCTGAACATCTTGACATCATATGTCAGATGTTATACTTTCCTCTGTTTTTCTCTGTTTCAAGCATCTTAGACTTTCTTATATAGGATGCCACGCATCTTGCGTATGTTGCAAAATATGCTATATTTTTTGTTTGACAGTGAGTGCCCTATAATAAAACATTCTGTTCAATACATGATGCTTAAGTTCAACATTTGTCAAGATTGGTGCTCTTGTCCCTCTGTTTATCTTTATAACAAAGCTGCACCATTAGGATTATCAGCTCTTTTAAGAGAGAGAGAGAGAGAGATAGTTTGCCAAAAACCTTCAAGTTGATCATTCTCAAATTAGGTCATTTCCTTTTTAAAATGCCCATTATAGATGAAAAATGCCTGCTGTATATAGTATCAAAATGTATAGTGCTCTTATTGACATCTGCGTCTATTGACATTCAGATTTGAGAAATATAATATTGCTCTAGCCCTTCTATCATTCCTTATATTTTGCTTAACATTGCTGTTTGTTCAGTTTCTGAATAGACAAACTGATTTCTGATTTTAAAGATCATCTAATTCCCTCTCCATTGTTTCATTTTGGAACATGATGAAAAAGCATGTTAATGTAAAATAAATGGTGGCGGTCATGCTGGCATAAGGCTTTCAATCACATATTCTAGGTGGGTGTCCTTCAGTTCATCAGACAGTACTTGTAATGTGGTACGTAAAAAAATAGGTTGGTACACTTGTACCTTCTCTGCAGGCTTGTGTTGTAGATGTAGATATGCATGACTCCATCAGCCTACACCCCCTCACAACAAAACATGTTGGCAGTAGGCTGAGTAGATCTGAAGTTGACCCCTACAGATGAACGTTGACCAAGAACGTTTTTCTGTGTAAAATGGATGTGGAATATAAAAGAATTAGGCCTGTTTTTGATAACCTCATAAAGACAACTGAGACAGTTCTATAGATCAGAAATTTCCAAAGCTTGGATGATTTATTCCAGAATTGGACAAGTCTCTTTCTTCATAACTTATGTTCTATACCCTTGATCCCCAAAGTACTCTTAAAATCAAGGAGGAAAGGCCAGAAGTCCTTTTAGAATACTCCTTTTCGCCAAGGCAGCACTGGTTTTCCCTAATCTGTATAGCATGGCAAGGGAAAAATGAGAGGTGTTGCCTTAGCATGCAGACGACCTAACCAATTTAAAGGGTCCCTTATGCATCCCAGCCTTGGCACTGGTAAGGCTGACAGATTGGATGGTTTCACATTAATCCCAGATAGGTATGCATGTCTTGAGGGTACACTAAAGATTTAGATTGCAGCTAGAAAGACAGATACAAGAAAGTTGCACCTTGCCAAGTGGAAAAGATTCTCCCTCTTGTGCCTTTTCAGGAAGCAAAAATCTAAACAAGGGTAAAGTGGCAGTGGTTCTAGACTACTACTCAGACCTTTACAAAACTTGCCTAACTTGTGTGTCGTTTAAAGTTCATAATTCTATTATTTCAGCCTGCTTATCAGTGAGTCCACCAGTGTACTCCAGGTCTTCAGTTAAGCAGATGTTCATCGTGTGACACTGCTGCAGTCATTACACTTGGGTTATCCTACCGTCAGGCGGTTCCCCAGCCAGCCTGAGTTCCAAAGTCTTGGTCCGGCGTTGGTTGCTGTCACCTCCTCCCTGACGTCAGTGCGACAGGGGTATATAAGATGCAGCTGACGCCATTTTCTTCAGTCTTTCTTGCTGCGCGGTGCCCGAAGCAAAAGCAGTTCGCAAGTGCTGGTCGGCCTACTCCTGAGATTTTCATTCCGAATCCAGAACCGAAGTCTTCTACAAAGTTAAGTATCCCGTTGGGGAAACTTTTTCTTGCCTCAGACCGATGTCAGTAAAAGTTAATAACTGTATTTCTTGTGAGAAGCAAATACCTCATAAGGATTTCCATTCTTATTGTATCCCATGCCTAGGCCCAGACCACGATGTCACTGGTTGTCAGTTTTGTGCTAGGTTTAATAAGCGCACTATTAAACATGGGTTTGATTTTGTCCGACATTACTTTGGCAGAACATTTAATTATACCATGCCATCGGAACTTCCAACCACCGGTATTCATAAAAAGCGCAAGAACAAGGACAGGCATCAGAGGCCCAAAACTGATGACGAAGCTCCTTCTAGGCCAGTCACCGGTTCTTCGGTTTTCAGTGAGGCGCCTTCGCAGCCCCTGACGACCGCTTCTGCAGAACCACAGGCTGCCCCCGACCCCCACGTGGAGATGGCTGGGCCTTTGGACGCGCTAGCTTTTCAACAGACCGAAACCGATCCTGCAGAGGGATCCGGAGTACCTGAGTTACCCGCACCTTCAGAGGGTGTTTTCAGACCTACTCAGCTAAGCATTAAACCCTCTTCTAAGTCAAAGCCCCCTTTTAAAAACTAAGAAACAAATCCTCAAAATGGCCAAAGACCTAATCACTCTGATCAGGGGTTCCCATCCCCCACCTGATAAAAGGCCTAGACAGGATGCAGATTATGATTCATCCGACCAGGGGTCCATTTCCTCAGATTCATCCTCAGACCTGGGATACTCTTTAGCCCTTATGAGGATTCAGATGCTGAGGAATCTATTCTATCAGCCTCTCTGCCTGAGGACTACTCCTTTGGGGAAACCTTACATACCATGAGGGAGCATTTCCATTGGGAAGGTCAGGATTACTCAGAATCCAAGAAAAGGCTCAGAGACTTCCTATTATTACCTCAACACAGACCCCTGGCTATTCGGCCAGTGCTAGATATTGTGGATTATGTGTACACTGAATCCAGCTTAAATCCTGATTCCTTACCTCCAGCTCCACTTAAACCGGACAGATATTACAGAGTCCCTGACTCTCACAAATTTCTGTATAAAAGCCCTGTTGCTGATCCTGAAACTATTTCTCAGGGACCCAAAGGGGTTAAGGCCTCATCAGCAAAGAACCCATTTCCCTCTGACAGAGTTTCCAGAACACTAGACAGATGGGGAAAGAAAGTATATACGTCTGCAACTTTAGCAATGAGAGCCTTAAATTGCCAGTTTCACATGCTAAAATATCAGCAATTTTTGATGTCTCAATTGAAACAAAAAATGCTTCCAGATACAGATCCTCCTAATTTTAAAGAAATGCAGGATTTATTGCATGCAGCTGAACAAGTGGGAAAGCATACTTTGCAATGTGGTTTTGATTCTTTAGAGGCCTCATGCAGAGCAGCAGTTACAGGCTCTGTCATTCATTAGAAGACATGCATGGTTAAAAGAACATACGTTACCAGATCATGTTAAAGCTAAATTACTGGATGCACCTTTACAGCAGGATGTTTTATTTGGAGTTAAGGCAGAAGAGGTATTAAAGAAAATGGAGGATAAGGCAAAATCTATGCAAACAGTGAAGGATTTCTTACAGGTTCAGCCTCCTCGATTTAGTAGAAACTGGCCAACAAAGAATTGGTCCTTTCCAGTTAATGACAGACCTCAAAGGGGCAGATACAGACGGCCAAGAGGTAGAGGTCAACCACAAGGTCCTTACAGACCTCGACAATGGGGTGCATTAGGCCAGAAAGAAGGGGAAGACAGGCACCAACCATATAAAAAATAGCCCCAATAACTTCCCACTCCAGCTGCCAAACAACTCACTCTTTGCAGCCCCTTTGGGAGGAAAACTGGCACTTTTTTATCACAATTGGCATATGATCACCCAAGACAAATGGGTTCTCAATATTATTTCAAAAGGTTACAGGTTCCACTTTCACACTCTGCCAAGATTAAAAGGAATGCCAAATCTGCCACTAAATCAAAGGGCAGAGGCCCAAAAACAAATTATGGCACTCATGAACATGGGAGCTGTTCAAAAGGTACCACCACAGGAACAAGGGCAAGGATTTTACTCAAGACTCTTTCTGGTTCCCAGAAAAGACAAAGCCTGGAGGCCCATTCTGGATCTTTCTTCACTAAACACTTACCTGGATGTTCCGAAATTCAGAATGTTGACATTACAGCAGCTTCTTCCCATGCTGGGCAAGCAAGCTTGGCTCATGACTTTGGACCTCAAGGAGGCATACCTGCATGTCCCTATCAGACAAAACTGCAGAAGATACCTCAGGTTCTTAGCTGGTCCAATGCACTATCAATTCCCTGCACTGCCCTCTGGATTATCTACTGCGCCCAGAGTCTTCACAAAGTGCCTGGCACCAGTAATTGCATTTTGCAGACAGAAAGGAATTCAAATTTACCCATACCTGGATGACTGCCTGATTCAAGCAGAGAGCAAAGACATTTTTCTACAGCATCTGGCGTTTGTAAAAAAGTTATTAAGTTGCCTGGGGTACACAGTAAACGAAAAGAAATCAAAACTAGTGCCCTCACAAGAGATAATATTCCTGGGTGCTAGCTTGAACACAACAGCCCAGATGGCTTTTCTCACGCCAGACAAGCAAGGACAACTGACAACAATACTTTCAATTGATGGCAACAAAGACCCAACTCCCTGCAAGAAAAATTCTGCAGGCCTTGGGCTTCATGGCATCTTGCATACTACTAATTGCATATGCCAGACTGCATATGAGGAAACTACAATGGTACCTAAAGAGTGTATGGTCTCAACACTGTCAAAGTTTGGAAACAGTTATACCACTAATTCCTTGCCTTCAACAGGAGTTTCAGTGGTGGGCTCAAGCTTATCACCTCAACAAGGGACAGCCTTTCACTCAACCCACTGCCAGGCAAACACTGACAACAGATGCATCGGATTATGCCTGGGGAGCACACATGGCAGGCAGATGTATTCAGGGCAAGTGGCCCGCAGAACAAAGGCATCTTCACATCAATCAAAAAGAAATGCTAGCTGTACAAAATGCCCTTATAGCTTTCAAGGACCTGTTGCATCCAGGACAACTACTACTAAAGACGGACAACACCACAGTTATGTGGTACATAAACAAGCAAGGGGGCACTCACTCCTACCCTCTCTGCAGACAAGCCATGACCTTGTGGAACACAGCTCTAAACTATCAAGTTCATCTGCAAGCACAATTCCTGCCAGGAGAGAAAAACACACTGGCAGACAACTTAAGCAGAAATATCATGGATCCCCACGAATGGGAATTGAAACCTCAAATATTCAGAATGATAACAAAGAAATGGTGGAGCCCGGACATAGATCTGTTTGCTTCCCCAATGAATTGCCAGCTAAAGAAATTCTGTACAAGGAGTTACCATCCGCAAGCATGGAAAGTGGATGCCCTCTCATTCAGTTGGACATATGCTTTTCCACCAATGCCTCTTCTCCCAAAGGTACTCATAAAAGCCAGGCAAGAAGAACCAAAAATGATCCTGATTGCACCAGACTGGCCACGCCAGCACTGGTACCCAATCTTAAAAAACATAGCACAAGGACCACCCTGGATTTTGCCTCATATACCACATCTGCTGTCTCAGCACAACAATCAGTTACTCCACAGCCAGCTAAAGACACTAAACCAGCTGCATGGAAGATTCCCTAGCCACGCAAGCAATGCCGCTCTCCAAAGCAGTTATGGATGTCATTCTGGAGGCCAGAAGGCCTAGTACCAGGAAAGCCTACTCGGATAAATGGAAGAGATTCTGTGCCTGGAACCAGGCTCACAGCCTTGATCCTCTTGTGCCAAGCATTCCTCAGATACTACAATATTTGACTGAGATGCTGGACAAAGGCCTCTCCTTTTCATCCTTCAAGATCCACGCCTCTGCCATCTCTGCACATTACAACACGGATCCACCAATTTTCTCTAATCTTTTGCTAAAACAGTACCTCAGAGGGGCTAAAAACATAAGACCACCCCGTAGAGCACCTACTCCAACTTGGACCTCAACTTTGTTTTGGAAAAATTAACTTTACCTCCTTTTGAACCAGCTAGCACGGCAGAATTAAAATACATTTCTTGGAAAACTGCTCTGCTCCTGGCAATAACTTCTGCAAGAAGAGTTTCAGAATTACTGGCATTAATGGCAGTGGAACCTTACCTCATTTTCCACCAGGACTGGGTGTCCTTAAGAACTAACCCTACATTTATGCCTAAGGTGGTTTCAAGTGTGTCTCTAAACCAAACCATTCACTTGCCTACTTTTTATCCAAAACCACAGAATAAAGGGGAAAAACTACTGCATTCATTGGACATTCACAGGCAGTTACGCTTCTACTTGGACAAAACCAAAGCTTTCAGAAAATCTGAGCAATTATTGGTAGCATATGCTGCAGCAGCACAGGGAAAAGCTATTTCAAAACAGACTATTTCCAAATGGATAGGACATTGCATACGTTTCTGCTATACGCACCATGGAAAACCTGTACCTAACAGCATTAGATCTCACTCCACCAGGGCAACAGCCACTTCAACTGCCTACCTCAGAGGAGTACCTACCAAGGATATTTTGGAAGCGGCAACATGGAGTTCTGTGCATACCTTCACCAAGCATTACCATCTGCCTCTATACTCTAAATCCAGAGCTGGCTTCGCCTCTGCAATGCTGCAGGGCCTTATAGCCACCCCTAATGCCTTATAGAACCAACCACCCTACCTCAGCTTTGGGATTCTACCCAAGTGTAATGACTGCAGCAGTGTCACATGATGAACATAGCACAGTTTTGTACCTACCATAAATGTAGATGTTCGAGTGTAGACAATGCTGCAGTCCAGGTTACCCTCCCTCCTTCCCCTCTTACTGGCTAGTACGTACCCAGTTCCTCTACCTTTTACTACCTATGGGGAGTATTTGCTGGTAGTTGAAAATATGTTGTTTGCATTTCTTATGTATGTTTTATTAGCAGTTTGAATTACCTACCTATCTGGAGGCACCTGACATCTGGGGCAGGAAAAACTGAAGAAAATGGCGTCTGCTGCATCTTATATACCCCTGTCGCACTGACGTCAGGGAGGAGGCGACAGCATCCGATGCCGGACCAAGTCTTTGGAACTCAGGCCGGCCGGGGAACTGCCTGATGGCAGGATAACCCAAGTGTAATGACTGCAGCAGTGTCTACACTCGAACATCTACATTTATGGTAGGTACAAAACTGTACTTTTCTTAAGTTGGTCTTGTGCTTTATACCACCAAGAAAAGGGATTGCACTACCATGGGATCTTAACTGCGTTTTTGAGAAGATGACCCTTGGACCTCTTGAACCAACTGCTTGTACTCCTTTTCAGTTCTTATCATGGAAAATACCATTTTTGATGACAGTTTCTTCTGCTAGAAAAATCTCAGAACTTCAGGCTTTAATGTGCAGTATCACTTTCTCCGTTTTGTATTAGGACAAGGTGCCCCTTCTTACAAACCCTTCCTTTACATCTGAAATGGTCTGAGCTATCGCTTAAAGCAATGCACTTGACAGTTTCTTTCCCAAGCCACAGAACAATGTTGGGTAGAAAACAAAAAACAAACAAACAAAAAAAAGAACCTTTCATTTCTCTTGTGTACAGCTGAAATTTTATTTGCACAGGACTAATGAATTTACAAAACTGATCCACTGCTTGCCTCGTTGGCAAAGGGAAAAGAAAGGAAGGCAGTAACAAATGATCTCTAAATGGCTTGCTCACTGCATTTTGTATAGTTGCACATCTCATGTTAAATTTGATCCAGGGCATATCAGAGCCCAGTTCACACGAGGCACTGCAGCTACCACAGCCGTTTTGAGAGGTGTCGGCATGTAAGCTATTCTAGAAGGTGCAACTTTGACATCTGTTCAAACCTTCTCTAGACTTTACAATTTAGGGGTAGCTTCTAGGCCTAGGACAGGATTAGCATTTGCAATCCTGGATTACCTTGTTCCTCAGGTTACTGTTTCTAACCACCCTATATCTTTATGCTTTGGGAATCTTCCCAAAAGTCAGGACTGCAGCAGTGAATCCTGCAGTGAACATAGTATTGTGTTAGGAGCTCACTGTAAATGTAGATGTTCACATATGTAGTTACTGTTGTAGTCCGGGTACCTTCCCTCCTACCCATTATCTGTTTCCTCATTCTCTCTTCTTTGCATCCCAGCTGGAATTGGCTCATTGGTCCTTTTTCTGTACCTTCCCTAACATGCCCTCTACCTCTTTTACCTACACAGGGAGATTGTAGACCTCTGGGGCAGACCTTGGGTGCAGGGGACTGTTACTCTTTGATCCACTAAGGTTTTGAAGTATGGGTTTTCTAACCTGGCTTTAGTTAGGGTTAGAAAGTCTGAAGAGGATGACAGCTGCACCCTTTATATCATAAACATCCTTGTGTAGTGCTGGTATTGTGTTGGAAGGGCCCATGGGGAAGATAGAGTTCTGAAGTTGAGCTATCTGAGTGCAGGAATCCCAGACATCTGAGCTGCAGCAGTGAATGTATTCAAATGTGGACATTTCTGGTAAATTCTTATCACAACCGTATCTGTGTGCTATCAAGAGAAAAGATGGTTGTCGTAGGTGGCTTGATGGTTTTGACACTGTATAAAAACGACAGGAGTAAAGTTATTAGCACTATGTGGAGGATACTTTGTGAAATGAAAAGAAGCAAGAGTAACACGTTTAAATTGTGAGAAAGTTGTTGTTGTGTCTTTTGGCTTTTCCCGGTTAGGGGTCGCCACAGCGGAACTCCGGTCCACTAATGATTGGCAGTAGATTTTGAGAAAGTGATCTTGCAAAATCTAACTTATCAAGGACAGAGCAAAGTAATGTTAACTTATTTTTTTTTTTTGCTTTTGGGCAATGTCTGTGTGCAAGTATTATTTACACTCAAACCAAACTTGAATGTTTCTCACAGTATACTCAAGTCGTTGGAAGTATAATACTGTCTTGTTGGGTGATTTCTAACATTTATTTTGGGAGTGCCCCAAGGTAGATCACTAAAACAAGACTTGCAGGAAATATGAGAATAGATCTGGTCAGTCTAGGTTAGCATTATTGCATTTTTATTTTTGATAAGTTTAACAAATGTAACCACATAAGGCAGAACTGAAAGAATTTTGCCCGATACTTTTGGCTGCTAAAAATCAGTTGCCGGAAAATGGAAATAAGTGGTCTATCCTACATGTGATGTAAAATAATATGTGAAATACAAGCTCTAAAAAGGTAAAACCACAAATCCAAAACACAAAGTAGTCCTCCAAAATGGACCAGCATGCCAATTCCAGAAGGGAACTACGAGCTCCCCATTTGAATGGTAAAAGATGACACTTTTATTTAAGCTTAGAAAAAATAACAGTAGCTTTTTGTCCAACAATAAACGAACAAGTCTTCATCAATAAACGTAAACATCCCAATAAAAAGCCTTTTATTGGACAGTTCTCCAAATTTAACAAGAACAATTAAAGTGCTCATTAAAGAGACACTTCTCTAAACATCAACAATTTCCTACCCTTGTTTGCAGACCCAGTGTTGCATACATTTATTTAAAAAAAAAAAAAATTATGTATGAATAAGCATTATATCTTCTGTGCTTTTTGCTTTAATACTGGAATTAGTGAAATAAAATCATTTAAACCAGGGGGATGGTTGTCATTGACCTTTAATTGACACAACATTTCCTTAAATTCAGTTCTCTCCTGCCAAGCGTCACACCTCGGATTCCATTTTCTAAAATAACAAAAGGAAAGCAATTAAAACCATTGCATTTCCTGTACAAAGCGTTATTTATGTTGCATAAGATCGTAACAATGTTCATAAATGAATTTCTGTAGTGATCTTTTTGTCTTTCCAACATAAAGTGCAGAACAGGTAGAACACAATGCTAAATTACTTGTAGGCTTTGTAGAACAATTATAGAGTATAGCTTCATAGTTCATACATTAGGATCTTGTATTTTAAAGTATTATTCAAAGTGATGGAAACAGTTTCCAAGATGTACTTACACTAGTTACATGCATCATACTTGGCCAACTTTTTGGGAGTTGGCAGCCTGGTCCATTTTGGTGGACTACTTTTTGTTTTGGATTTGTGGTTTTATTGCTTTAAGATCTAAAAAGGGTTAAGACTCAGAGAGAAGACTAGACAAATTAAATCCTTTGATGTTGAAATCTGACTTCATATTATGACTTTTCTTTTTCTGACACTGTGGAGCTTTCAGATGGTTGACAGTTAATATAACGAAAACATTTATGGAAATGGATTTGGGGACAGTACATTCCCTTTGACATTTTAGGCCGCAGTGGTGCAGCGGTTAGCGTTGTTGCCTCACAGCAAGAGGTTCTTCCGTTCGATTCTCAGCTGGAGCACCTCCTGTGTGGAGTCTGCATGTCCTCCCCATGGTCGATTGATGTTTAAAGACATGCAGGTAGGGTGCGTGAATGGGTGTGCCTTCTTTGAAGGTTGGGCATAGGACTGGCAACTCGGCACTGTAAAAATTCACTGCCAGTCATTAGCAGACCAGAGTTCCGCTGTGGCGACCCCTAACAGACTTTTTTTTTTTTTTTTTTAACAGTCTCTTTGACATTTTAACTGATTTTAAATGCTTGGCAGATAACATATTTTGAATGAGTATCTGATGTGTTAAAAAGAGTTGTTCAAATGTACATCCATATTGGTTTATATGATAGTGAGATACTTTATTCATGTAATTGAAGTGTTGCTCCCTATGCGTAATATGGTTGATTAAAAAAATGTTTCCTCTTTACCCAAGGCCTTCAATTTTATTTTTATGTGATTGGTTAGTCTAGCTACACTGAGGGTCCTAGAACTATTCACTGGTTAAAAAGATTTTTTTTTTCCTTTTTGGAATCATTTGGGAATTTTGTATTTGGTATGAATATAGTCGGGAAAATAAAGAACATAACTTTTTTGTACACTTAATGGTAAGTGACACGATTTTTAAGAAACTGCACCTTAAACTTTAATTTTCCATAGATTGCTGTAATAGAGCATGTGTTGGAGACAGGTCATCATTGTGAGATGGGCAAAGTGTTAAATACTCACTGGTCATAAGAAAAATCAATAATTAGCTAGAGTGGCAAATGTGTGATAAGTTTCCTGTCATTTCAGAATTGTTTTTACAGTTTCTAAGACAGTGCATGCAAAGGGAAAGTTTGTGAATGTAGGTGTACTGTGAGCGGCATCACTGGTAAAACATTCATTAACAGGAGGGCCTGTCTTCCTATTCATTGTCAGGAGATGGTGAAGCAGCACGCCTCCAGCTCTCCTAATTGAGATGAACTTCTATGTTGAATCTCTGTATGTGCTTTCATGTGTGACTCTTAATAACGTTAGTTGAGTCATGCTAACAAAAAGCCATTATGAATTAAGTTTCTGATGTAATATAGGAGTGTTTAGAACAGAAGAGCAATATTTAAAATCTGTCCCTGTTTTTGGACCTTTGTCTCAACTTTTCAAAAAGAACCAGAATGTCATTGTTCTTACAAAAGAAAAAGAAAACAGATGTATGCCACATCTTTAGCTCACCTCTTATCTTGGGTAAAGCTGTTTGCTGAGAAATCCATACAGCAATAGAAAAAGGAGGAGAAGTTGATGTATATGAATGAGCTACATATGATTAAAAATGGCTGTGAGAGCTTCGACTAGTGACTTGTAGTTTGCTTTCGGAAAAGGTAGAACCATCTTCAGAGATTTTCAAGCTTTCCATCTGTACAGGCCATAGTATTTTTATGAACACTTGGGGTGCTAGTTAAAATACCTACCAAAAAATGTTTAGCAGATGTATGCAGGTTTCCACAATTAGAAAGATCATACATTACATCCGGCAGCAGGATGACAGTGATCTCCTCTCTAGCCCGGAATATCAAATCAGGAATGCTGGAAGAAGCTGGTATTGCAAACCCATGAGGTGGGACAGTAGGAACAGCTGATGTTCAGCTGCTTGGAAAAAGCAATAAAAAAGTAACCTTATTTTGACTGTCTTTCACATTATAAACTGTAAATAGTGTAGCTAGAAGAACACTTTAGAATGTAAAATAATGTAAAGTTTTTTTGTGCAAAAATTGCAGATTTTGAGTCTTCTTTCTAGTCAGATGTATGTTTGTTTCCCTGTTCCTATCCTATCAATCGCTCTGTCACCGAGGCTCTCATTCCCGAAATATGGAAATCCTGTTGCACAATTCCTCTTCACAAGGGAGGTAACTCCACTGACCCCTCAAGCTATTGTCCCATAGCTGCACTATCTCCACTTTACAAGGTACTTGGAAAAATGCGTTCACTCCCAGCTACTTAAACACTTGCTTGAAAATAATCTCCTAACTCCCTCCCAGCATGGTTTTAGACCCCATCACAGCACATCTACTTCACTTCTCTCATTCACCCAAACAGTGGCAGAAGCCTGTGATGACAACTTACTTCTCTACTGACTATTCCCTGATCTCGCCAAGGCTTCTGATACTGTCTTCCATTCTAAACTGTTAACTGAACTTTCGGACCTTCATCTTTCTCCCCTCTCTGTATCCTGGTTCTCTAGTTACTTCTCAAACAGAACACAATCTATACGTTGGCAAACCGTCAAATCTCCTTTTCTGCCAATCAACACTGGAGTTCCCCAAGGCTGTATCCTGTGCCCTCTCTTGTTCAGTATCTTTACTAACAACTTACACTCCGCTACTAACCTCTCCACCCTTTTACAATATGCTGATGACTCCACCCTCATTACCACTGCCCACACCATCCCTGAACTCCTTCCTCATACCCAAGACACTTTCAATTCCATTGAGACCTGGCTCACTGATAGTCAGTTAATATTAAACCCCCAAAAAAGCTAAACTTCTGCTATTCCTTCCTCAAGACCATGCACAACATAAATCCTCTTTATATTCATTACCTCCCTCAATACCACCACCACCATCAGACTTGAACCACACACCATATTACTTGGTGTCACCATCGACGATGAATTAAAATTCGACATACATATCAATCAAAGCATTTAAAAAAAAACCACCAAACACTTGGCCTCCTGTACCATAATCTTAAATTTCTCCCACCTTCCTCAAAACCCTCCGTAGCCATATCTCTCATCTTACCCAGTCTTCTGTATGCAGCCCCAGTCCTTACAAACCTTCAGTCTTCTCTTTTCAGCAGACTAGAACAAACTTGTAATAAAATTGCTAAATTTGCCGCTAACCTCTCCTATAAAACACACCACTGCCTTGCCCTTAAATCCTTGCAATGGCCTGAATTCCCAAAGCAACTTCTCCTTCCACAACTGCATATAATGCACTCTATTCTTTATAACCCCAATTCTTGCCCCTCTATCTCTAATATTGTATCACAGAATAACCCCCAACGTCAACTCTGTTCATCAGACAAACAGCTTCTAGACATCTACAAACCATCAAAAAATATTGGCAAGTCATTTTATAAATACTCAATAGCTCACTCCTGGAACTCCCTTACTTGTAATATAAGAAGTATCCCCGATAAGTCCCAATTCAAACTTGCACTCAAGCACTACCTACAAAACACCTGGTCTTGTCCCTGCCTAGCGTCAACTTGATCCTACTTATCTTTTTTCTAATACTACCACCTTTTTCTCACCATACTTCTTCCTCTCTTCTTGTCCCTTTCCTAGCAAAACATACCAACTCACACTACTTGTAAATATTTTTCTTTTTCTTTGCATGCACACTATCATGTTAGTACTGTGTGTGTGTGTGTGTGTGTGTGTGTGTATGTATATATATATATATATATATATATATATATATACATACACACATTTACTCAAAAACATGTGCAAAACTGTTTAATTGTGTTAGCATCTTGTGTTGTATAAATTCTTATTGTGATGTAATTTCTTTTTTGAATGATTAATTGAATTTGGAGCTATTCTCCTCAGGTCTCCACTGAAAATGGGCCATTGGCTCAGTTGGGCCAACCAGGTTAACAAATGACAATAAATAAATGTTGCATTCTCTTATACGCTCCACCCCTGACCTAACTTGAAAGTCCAGTAGGTTGCCACTTGATAGAAAATTCAGCTTATAAATGTTTGTCTTATGAAAGTAGCCTGTTCTTTGACATAGCAGAAGTATGGTAACTTGCTTAGGGAAACCGCTAATGCATAAATGCCACAATATAAAAACCTCGACAGTCTTCAGTCTGTATGGTGGTGGGTTTTTTTTTTGTTTGGGCAGCTATATTGCAGACGATAAAAAAAAATGGCAGTCCTGATCATAAAACTGAGTTTGATTTATAATACTTGATTCATTGGGAGGAATGTCTTACTCTCTGAAGTAATGGGTTCCATCACACAGGCAACTTGGAAGGGAGTTTCCTGGTATGGCCCAAATCCTACCTTCTTGATGGCCAAAACTGACATTCCCTTCATCACAAGGTGGGGGGCATCCTGTGCTTTCCTTCTGACGAGTAACGCTTCCACACAAATGCTTCTACGAAAGCTAGTATTACTAGCTTGGAAACCCACATTTCCACTGGGATCATGCAAACTTCCACCTGGATGGGAACAGTCAGATATCTTGGGACTACCATATCTTTCCTTTTAGAATGGGTAAGCTTCTTACTCTTCTCTGCCAACGTGTTTCATTGTCTGAGAAGTTAATTGAACTGTGGTCACTTGAGATATAGTCTGGGTTTTATCCCTCCATGCTGCAGAGCTAGGGTCTTTTTAGTTCTCGAGATAATACTCTCTGTGTCTGGATAAAGTGTTCCAGACATTGCAAGTGGTCAGGAGTTAGTGACTTTGGTAGTATGTAACCTTTACTTCCTCATGTTATGATGGCTCCACCTAATCTGCAAACATTTTGCATAACTGGGGACTTTCTAACCAAGCTGCCCTTGAGGTAGTTTACAGTATGAAGCCTTCATAAGAATTAACATTTTGATGTTAAGCGAAAGGTTAATATTTTCTCAGGCCTGCAGTACTTAAACCCCACCTTGTAGAGTTCTTTAATCTGTTGGGGGAAAAAAATAAAAAAAGTGCAATAAGCTGGTTGCATAAGTGTGCACACCCTTAAACTAATACTTTTTTGAAGCACCTTTTGATTTAATTACAACATTCAGTCTTCTTAGGTACACACCTGCCATCAGTTAGAGACTCTGATTAACCCCAAATAAATTTATGTTCAGCTGTCCTAGTAGGATTTTCCTGACATTTACTCAGTTGCCTGCTATAGCAAAAGCCATGGTTCATAGAGAGCTTACAAAGCATTGAAGGGATCTCATTGTCGAAAGGTATCAGTTAGGAGAAGGGTACAAAAAAATTCCACAGCATTAGATATACTATGGAACGCAGTGAAGACAGTCATCAAAAAGTGGAGAAAATATGTGACAACAGTGACGTTGCAAAGAATTGGATGTCCCTCCACAATTGATGAAAAGACAAGAGAAAACTGGTCAGAGAGGCTGCCAAGAGACCTACAGCAACACTGAAGGAGCTGCAGGAATTTCTGGCAAGTACTGGTTGTGTACTACATGTGACAACAATGTCCCGCATTCTCCCTATGTCTGGACTATTGGGTAGGGTTGCAAGATGGAAGCTTTTTCTCACACAGAAAAACATCCAGGCCCAGTTAAAATTTGCAAAACAATACATCAAGTCTCCCAAAAGCATGTGGGAAAAATGGTTTGATTGAGACCAAGGATGAACTTTTTGGCCACAATTCCAAAAGGTACATTTGGCGCAGAAACAGCAGTTCGCATCACCAAAAGAATATCATCTCCATGGTGAAGCATGGTGGTGGCAGTATCATGCTTTGGGGTTGCTTTTCTTCAGCTTTAACTGGGGGCTTTAGTCAAGGTGGAGGGAATTATGAACAATTCCAAATACCAGTCACTTTTGGCCAAAAACCTTCAGACGTCTGTTAAAAAGATGAGGAATTTCACCTTTCATCATGACAGTGACCCCCAGCATACATCCAAATCAGCAAAAGAATGGCTTCACCAGAAGAAAATCTAACTTTTGGAATGGCCCAGCCAGAGCCCAGACCTAAATCCAATAGAAAGTCTGTGGGGTGACCTGAAGAGGGCTGTGCACAAGAGATACCCTCGCAATCTGACAGATTTGGAGTGCTTTTTCAAGGAAGAGTGGGCAAATATTGCCAAGTCAAGATGTGCCATGCTGATAGACTGCTACCCAAGAAGACTGAATGCTGTAATTAAATCAAAAGGTACTTCAGCAAAGTATTAGTTTAAGGGTGTGCACACTTGTGCAACCAGCTTATTGTATGTATTATATTTGTTATATTTTCCCCAAATAGATTTGTTTTTCAATTGAATTGTACCGGTTATAGGTCACATTAAAGGTGGAAAAAGTTTTTAAATTATTTATTATGGTCTCATTTTATATATCACAAAAACCTGGCATTTTAACAGGGGTGTGTATACTTTTTATATGTGTATATATATATATATATATATATATATATATATATATATATATAAATGTGTGTGTGTGTGTATATATATATATATATATATATATATATATATATATGTGTGTGTGTGTGTATAAATATATATATATATATATATATTTATATATATATATATATAAAATATATATATATATATATGTGTGTGTATATATATATATATATATATATATATATATATATACACACACACACACACACACACACTCGCACACAGGCAAACTACCAGTTGTTGATAAGCATAGAATAAGTGGCACTTAGGGTCATGTCAGTAAAAAATGTGTGCTGTGTAACTCGTTGGACGGCACATGGTCTCAGAGAGAACGTAGGAAATTAGGATGGGCAGCTCTACCTCCTCCAAAAGAGCTGTCACTAGAGATGTACCCCAGGGTTCAGTCCTTCAGCCATTCCTGTTTGATATTTACTTCTCAGAGGAAAAAGCTACTGAGAAACATTTGTGGCTAACTATGATTGCAGGTAACTATAAAATTGTTGCTATCCTAAAGTCTCTAGAGGACACCAGTATGCCTGAGACCACCTTTCCAGAAACAATAGCTGATGTCAAATTATGGAGTAAAAACTGAATCCCAAGAAATGTATTATAGCATCCTTTGGCAAGTAAGAATTCCTGTGCAACCATTACATTAACACACCAATGAAAATTGATCCAGTAGTTTGGGACCTGGGAACCTATGTAGATAACTGAACAGTTCTTCGATCACCGCATATCCAATATTGTAAGGATGTGCTTTTTTATTGCATAGCTTATTACTAAGGGTATAGCTTCCAGGTCTAGGGATTTTATCGTTTCACTGCATTCCTCACCCGTCAGGCAGATCATTGAGTATAATAGCCACTTCATTATATACCTGTCCAAACATTTTACAACTCGAATGCTCACAGTACTTTCTAAGAAAATCAAGAGCTTAAAACATAAAAACTGTGCAGACTGTCTTAACTCTTTGTCCATCGTTGTAGTGTCATCAGGCTACTGATTATGTACAGAACCACAGTAGACCCTAGACTGTATCCTGTCTGATATGTTGCACATTCACAAGTTCAAAGGCAGCATAAACACTTTCTCAGGAGATCTAAATTTCTTTTGCAGCAGAAATAGAACATGTTGGAGGAATCGATATGTAAAGCAAAAATTGCCAGTTTGTTGCAATCATCATCTTTTCCAATAAAGCAAAGTACTTGTAATGTAGTATTCAGTGTAATGTGGACAAATGAATGATTAACCACAGAGTTCACCCATGGTTTTAGCACCATTGTTCCACATGGGTAGGGGCAAGATGTAAATGTTTTGCTCATCTGTGGATTTCTTGTACTTAAAATATAAGGACCAAAAACGTCATGAGAATGTATGGCAAAGTTTTTAAAGGTCTTTGTAAGATCAGTAGCCTAATAAGTACCTGTTAACCTATGGTCCATTTCTGATACTTTGGCTTGAATCCTTTATACCCTCAAATGCACCTAAAAGCCCTGAGTTTCAAGGACAGTGCCTAAGACTCTCAAGCTCATACAGTAAGTTACCCGTTGCAGAAACAAATGTCCTGAAGTAAGTGCCGTTTATAAAGGGCATAAGAAGTGTGTGCTTCTGTGTATTTTTCAGTGTCCTGAAAAGTGCAGAAAGAGTTGGTGTTTGATTTTATGTTTTAAGATTTACAGGTTTGAGACTGACTGTCATTGTGTAGGAAGTCTCTTGGGAAGAGGGTCCATGTTTCCACTGACTGAGGAAGTAGTTTTTTCTGAGCAGGTTGCAAATATCACTTGTACTTCATGAATTACAGATGCAACTCTGTAACCTGACTCTAGCTGTAATTCAGCTGAAAGGCCAGTGGCAGCAATCACATTCATTTATTCATATGAAATATTGTGTTCTGCTGATGTTAGACCCTTTTTGCAGCCAGACAAAATAAACATTTTGAAAATGTTTACTGTTTGTTCACTTATGACTTTGAACACTGTCCACAAGAGTTTTTTTGCACATATTGCAACACTGTGACTTGAAACAGATTTTCATGAATGGGAAGATCATGGTTTACCATCATCAATAGAAATCTACAACAGTTTTATTCCATCTTTCCCAATAGCTGCTACTCAGTTCAGCTTCATTCATGTGACACTTAAAGTAATCCATTTAATAACACATTTAATGCAGTGGACCATTATATCTTTCAATAACATTAGAGAAACCATGGTCTAACTGGTAAAGAAAGGCCAGAGAATGTTATGTTTGTTTAATGCCATCTCAGAATCAGTTTAAGTGCTCATCTGCAGAGTTGAATTACTGCAGGCATGTGAAAAGTTACGTTGTGCTGTAACAGTCAGTAAAAGTGCTGCTGGATTTCTAGAGATCCATAACTACCATTATGTCTTGAATTTCTGGACAGCTGCATGGCATTGCATGGGAACAAGGTGTCCATCTGTAATGCCGTTGCTTCAAGGTATAATGGCAGTCTGGATGGTAGAGGAATATCTGGGAGGGAGGGATTGAGTAGCAGTGGCCATTTCACCTCCCTCAGAAGGAATGGTAGGGATTGTTCTGTTCCACAGTGTTAGCACCTTTCAGAAACATTAGGGGAGCTGTAGTGGACTGCTAAGAAGTTTGAAAAGTAATAATTCCCTAGTTAGGAGTAAGGTCTATGCTGATATTTAGAACATTTTACCTGTAGTGAAGCCCCTGTACCCTCATCACTTAGCAGGAGACTTAAGAAAATCCCTAGTCTTCAGTGTGATGGCACTCGTACACTGACATCCTTTTCTTAGTCCTGTAAGAGGAGTAAAATGCAGGAGAAAAGGTGATGTGATGCAGTCATCTCAGATCAGTGAAAAATAACAAAAACTTTTCAAGTGCTTCTATCTCTTGGATGTACATCACTCATCATGGATGGGGACACAGAGCATTTGATAGAAATATTATGACTTCCGGCACTCAAAGCTCACCTTTCATGTCTTGATGCATCACTTGTACCTGACCAGGACAGAAGGACGTTATGTTGGTGAAATGGGATGAAAGACCGTGCCTTTTAACTACTCACTTTTTGTAGAGAAGCATTAGAGAGAGAACGGTCTTTATCTTCTCAGACATTGTTAGGGCTTAGCATTTCTGTTATCAGCAAGAGATAATCAGAGTAACCTGAGGTGTCCTCTCCATTCATTGTGGTTGATTTGAATTTTTGTATATAGCTCACTGCCTTTCCCAGCCTGAGTAGGGCTATTACATTAAGTAATATTAAAGGAGATACAATCTTTTTCTGCTTATTACCATTACCCCTTCCCTGTGATTCGTTCATGTGGTGCATATTTTACAGGGTAGACATTTCGGGTTGCAAGTAAACAGGTTACACACACTGGGGTTTATTTCTCATTGAAAGTTTGAAATCTGTCCCTTTTAGCTCGGACTGAATATGAATCACTTTAGGATATTCACAAGGGTAGCAGAACTGTGGCTCTTGAAATGAGGGTTGCATTCAGCTTTCTATGGGTAACAGAAGACTTATTTGTCTGTTCAGTCACATTCTCCATATAAAACTACAATGAAGCAGTGCTTTTCTGCAGGCTCAAACAGTTCTAGAGTGTGCAGTAGCCTTCACAGTTCCCTTTATGTAAGGATAAGATTATTGTAACAGTTGTATGCAGTAGGTACAACTAACTGCATGATAAAAGGTAAAGCTGAATATGTGTGATTGAACTGTGTTGGCTCTAAAGAGAGTTAAGTACATCTTCAGATACATTTAATTAGAAAGTGCCTTCGCTTCAGGTGCACACTCAAATACATATATATGGAGGTGTATTTTATTTTGTCAAGTAACGGGAAACGAAAGGTAAAAGGGGGATTAGTCTGTTGACAAGAAAAAATGGCAGGATTTATCTAGTGTTTAGACTGATGCCAGGGTTATCAGACCACACATGTAATTATCACTGCAGCAAGCATATCCTTCTTTTGTTATGAGTAATGTAGCAGTTCATTATTGCACACAGTTTTGTACGTGGATTATTAAAAGTAGGTGTCACTGGAACACCTTTTGCATGGTTTCTCACAATGTAAGCAACAGAAAGAAGGCAAGCCATGTGTTTCACTGCAAATTCAGTTAAAGTAAGACAACGTAGGTGTTCATGTAATAAGGTGAGGTGAAGTATTAGGCTGTCTGCTTGTTAGACTGCATCTCTATTTTTAATGTATGGCTATATTCTGATGATAGGTTGTTGTGACTGACAAATAAGTAAACTTCCAGGATTTTAGGCTTCACAGAGATAAGTTGACTTGCATGCATAAAGTTGTCCCAAGTAGTATTTTTGTTTCCCATCTAATGATTTTTGAGCTGCTTGAGCATCATGATGAGCATTCTTGGAACCAAACGTAAATCCTACTGTCAGTGGGTGGCACAGTGGCACAGCAGATACTGTTGTTGCCTCACAGTAAGAGGTTCCCCAGTTCGATTTCTCAACTGGGGGTGCTTTTTGTGTGGAGTCTGCATACCCTTCCTGTGTTCATGTGGGTTTCCTCCCACATTCCTAAGACATTGCAGTAGGTGGATTGGACACACTAAATTAGCCATAAGTGTATGCACGAATGTGTAGTGTGAAGCACTGCAGTGGTGGGGCTAGCCACCTGGCATTGTAAACCTTGGATCTAGATGATCGTCACTGTTGAAGTGACACCCCAACCCCAAGCGCAAAAATGGGAAAAAGGGGTTGTGGATGAATAGATGGATCCTATTGTCAATGCATACCTGACGTTTTTACTTGAATAGACATTTTTACCAGCCTCCATAAGATGGCAATGGTGTGCTGACCTCCTCACCTCCAACCCTACATTGAAACAGAATCAACTGCTTCCTCTGTGCTTACGTGCCAGCCATATTTGTTCGTGCACCATAGCAGGATTGCCGGCTTGAACAACTTCTGAGGGTGCCCTGTCCAGGAACTGGAAGCTGTTTCTAATGGGCAGTCACCATCTCATAGACCAAGACTATACTTTATATACAGCTGAGTAATTTAATAAGTAACTTCTAAATATTTTAACTGTAAGAACCATGCATGTGCTGTAAAGTAACAATGCATGACATGGATTGTGTAAATCCTATGTCATTTTTAAAGTTCAAGTACACTAGTAACAGATAGCTTTGCAGGGTCCTGCTGCTCAAGTTTGTTTAGAGAATGTATGTCTAGAAATGGGTATGTACACAATGGGATCAGAAACGCAACACTGTGGAGGTTATTGTTTGCTGGAGTTGAGGAATTTGGGGGATTGTCACATTCATTTCCATTTTCTGAACAAACTGACCATGGGAAGTTCTATTTTCATTCTACTTTGTTCATGAAGAAGGCACTTATCTTAACTTACTAATGAAAAAAACTCCAGAGGCACACCACGACAAACGGAGCCGACCTGATGATGAACCTTTTTATTCACACAAAAACAGAGCAATGGCCAGTAAGCGCTTTCACGTTTTTATGAACGCTTCTTCAGACTTAAAAAGTACTCCTTTTGCAGTACATCAATATAAATGCAGATTCAGTCTGCGTCGCTTGCTGTCGCTCCAGGACTGACGTCAGGTCGTCAGTAGTATAAAATCAGGCAGCCGACGCCATTACATCGGTCTTTCTTGCCAAGGAGCCCAAAGCAGAAGCAGTTTGCACGAGTGCCTGTCGGCCACTACCTGAGTTTTTGTTTCCGAAATTGAAGTTGAAGTCATCTAAAGCTAAGTACCCTGTTGGGGATCCTTTTTTCTTGCTCTAACCAATGTCAGAAAAAGTTAACAATTGTCTCGCCTGTGGAAAGCAAATACTACACCGAGATTTCCAGTCTTACTGCATCACCTGTTTAGGCCCAGACCACAACGTCCCTCACTGTCGATTTTGTGCTTTGTTCAATGCCAGAACTGTACATTGTCGGGCTGTTAAAATAGCTGAATACTTTTGCTCTCTTTCTCCTTTTTCCAAAATGGCTTTGGTAAGCCACATCACTACCGATCTTCCGAAAAAATGAAAGGATAAAGACAGAGACAGACCACACAGGTCCAAAACTGCTGACGATGCTTCCGTTAAGCTAGTCACCAGTTCGCCGGTACTCAGTGAGGCGATTTTGCAGCCCCTGATGTCCGCTTCTGTGGATTTGCAGGCCTCTGCCGAGACCCGTTCGGAGTCGAGTAAGCCGCGAGACTCTTCTTTGACTAAGGATCCTGCGGATGTCTCTACCTTGGATGTGTTCAGAGCTGCTGAGCAGGCACTGGCTTCCGGGGAAGTTCTTCACACTACTGATATTTGACACAAACTGACGGCTTCTTTCGCAACTTCAGTTCTTTCTAAAACCACAGAGTTTCTAAGGCCCAGGGTACGAACTACAGTTAAAACAACGACGACCCAAGCTCAAGCACCTGCTTCCATGCCTCAATCTTAAATGCTTAAAATGGAGGAAGACCTTGTCATGCTTATTAGAGGAAGCCAGCCTACCCCTTCTAAAAGATTTGTCCTCAGCAGCTTTATCTGACCGGGTGTCCGATAATATGAAGACATGCCCTTGTCTGCTTATGAGGATTCAGATGCAGAGGAATCCATTCCTTCTGCCTTTCCTTCAGAGGATTTTTCTTTTTGTGAAACTCTACATACTTTGAGAGAGCATTTCCATTGGGAATGACAGGATTATCCTCCGTCCAAAAAGAGACTCTGGGAATTCTTAGATTTACCACAGCTCAGACCCTTAGCAATTCCTCTTGTCCAGGATGTTGTGGATGCTGTTTTCATGGAGTCCATTTTAACTCCTGGCACCTTACCTCCTGCTCCCAGGAAGCCTGATAGGTATTAGAGTCCCTGACTCGCACAAATTTCTTTTCAAAAATCCTACTGCTGTCCAAGACGTAATCTCCCAAGGACCTAAAGGAATAAAAGCAACCACAGCTAAGAATCCCATCCCTTCAGACAGGGATTCCCGAGCTTTAGACAGATGGGGTAAAAAAAGTGTACACCCCTGCAACTCTTGCCATTAGAGCACTAAATTGTCAGTTCCACATGTTGAAATACCAGCAACATACAATGGAACTCCTTAAACAAAAATTATCTACCTTTCCAGCTTGTGCAGAAAATAATTAGAAGAGCTTATGCAATCTGCAAACCAAGTGTCTAAGCACACCTTGCATTGTGGCTTTGATGCCCTAAAAGCATCCTGCAAGGACAGCAGTCACAGGTTCTGTACTTAGAAGGCATGCTTGGCTTAAGGAACAGACCCTGCCAGACCATGTAAAATCAAACTTATTGGACGCACCATTGAGCAAAGACATTTTGTTTGGCATCAAGGCAGAAGAGGTTTTAAAACAGATGGAAGAAAAGGCTAAATCTATGCAGACAGACGTTTTGCAAATCCAGCCTCTGAGATTCAGTAGGCATTGCCCCTCCAAGCACTGGTCCTTTCCATCCCCCTCAAGGCCAGCTCAGACTAGACCTAGTGGAAGTAGACCCCCCCCCCCCCCAGACAACAGGCCCAGGGAATGCAGAGATCTAAGCAATGGAGTACCTCCACTTCAAAAACAGGAAGTGCTAAGCCACCCCCTTATGGAAAGAACTCACCCATTACCTCTGCCCACCTGCTTGTGGCCCTAGGAGGAAAACTTGCCTCCTGTGCAAAAAACTGGGCCTCCATCACCAACAACCAATGGGACATTAACATAGTGTCCCAGGGGTACAAATTTCACTTCCACACGCTGCCAACCCCAAAAGGGTTCCCAGATCTTCCTCCAAACCAGTGGGCAGAGGCACAAAACCAAGTTCATTCCCTGCTCACCATGAGGGCAATTCAGCCTGTTCCTGCAGAACAGAAAGGCCAAGGTTTCTATTCCAGACTTTTCCTGGTACCCAGAAAAGAGGGCACCTGGCGCCCAATCTTAGATCTAGCCATTCTAAACACCTTCCTGGTGATACCAAAATTCAAAATGCTCACGCTACAGCAGTTTCTCCCCATGTTGTCGAAAGATGCCTGGTTAGTCACCCTAGACCTAAATGAGGCCTATCTGCATATCCCTGTCAGAGACTCTTGCAGGAAATATCTATGTTTCAGGGCAGGATTTATGCATTATCAGTTCTCTGCACTTCCCTTTAGGTTTATCCACTGCTCCCAGAGTTTTTCACAAAATGCCTGGCTCCAGCCATTGCTTACTGCAGGCAAAGAAATATTCAAATTTACCCCTACTTGGACGACTGCCTGATTCAGGCAGACAGTCAGGAAAAGCTGTTGCAGCACCTGACATTTGTAAAAGTCCTACTAACCCCACTCGGGTACACTATCAATGAAAAATCCAAACTAGTCCCCAGTCAAAAAATTGTATTTCTGGGAGCAAGCCTGGACACAGCATCCCAGATGGCATTCCTTACTCCAGAAAAACAAGCCTATCTGACAGGCTACTTCTCTCAACTAGCCACCAGTACCCAGTTATCTGCAAGGAAAATCCTGCAAGCTCTAGGGTTCATGGCCTCCTGCATTCTACTAATTCCATATGCCAGACTGCATATGAGGAAACTTCAGTGGTAAAAAAAAAAAAAAAGCCTTTGGTGTCAACATTCTCAGGACCTGGGAACTATTATACCGATGATACCTTGTTTAAGGGAAGATTTTCTTTGGTGGGCAGCAGCATGCAACCACAACAAGGGACTTCCCTTTTCACAACCCCATGCTGCCCGAACCCTAACCACAGATGCATCAGACTGTGCCTGCGGTGCACACCTGGACGGCAGGTGCATTCAGGGCCACTGGAGCCCAAGTCAAATTCATCTGCACATCAACCAAAAAGAGATGCTAGCTGTTCAGCATGCTCTGACAGCTTTCAGATTCCTACTATCTCCGGGGCCTCTACTAATCAAAACCGACGACACCACAATGATGTGGTACATCAACAAGCAGGGAGGAACTCACTCTTTCCCACTCTGCAGGCTAGCCATGACTCTTTGGAACATGGCCTCAGCCATGCATATTCACCTGCTAGCTCAATTCCTGCCAGGCAACCAAAACTCTCTGGCAGACAACTTAAGCAGAAATCTCGTAGAACCACATGAGTGGCAATTAAACCACATCACCTTCAGCCTTGTGACCCAGAAATGGGGTACACCGAAGGAGGACCTATTTGCCTCCCCCCACAACCAACACCTCAGCCAGTTCTACACCAGGTAACCTCAGCAAGGCCTGGAAAGTGGATGCCCTATCCTTCCAATGGGTAAACCTCTCATTCTATGCATTTCCCCTCTACCTCTTCTTACAAGAGTATTACTCAAAATAAGGGAGGAAAGACCAAGGGCAATCCTGATTGCCCCAGACTGGCCACACCAACACTGGTACCCATTACTGCGCAGTCTGTCACCGTTGCCTCCATGACACCTCCCTCAGATTCCTGACTCAGCAGGAGGGAGAGTTCTTTTACCCACAATTGCAGACCCTAAACCTGGCAAGCTGGCTTATTCCTTGACTTTCTCCTCCAGTGGCCGTCCTAAGCAAGCAGGTCCTGGATGTTATACGTGAAGCCAGATGACCCAGCACTAGAAAATCCTATGCTGACAAGTAGAAAAGGTATTGTTCCTGGATCCAGACTAAAGGAGCTGAGCCAGCACAGCCATCCTTACCTCTCATCCTGGATCACCTAGTAGACCTACTCCACAGGGGCCTTTCCTTCTCTTCCATTAAAATCCATGCCTCTGCCATCTCTGCACATTACAGCACTGAGCCACCTCTCTTCTCACACCCTCTCATCAAGCAGTTCCTGAGAAGGGCTAACAAGGCCACCAAGAAGAGCCCCTACCCCTGCTTGGGACCTTAATTTTGTGTTGGAAAAGCTCACGCTACCCATCTTTGAGCCTGCAGCTTCAGCAGAATTAAAATTCCTCTCCTGGAAAACAGCCTTGCTTCTGGCCATCACTTCAGCTAGAAGAGTGTCTGAGGTACAAGCACTTATGGCTGTGGAACCCTTCATCATTTTTCATGCTGACAGTGTCTCCCTCAGGACTAACCCAACTTTCATGCCAAAAGTGGTGTCCAGTGTTGCTCTCAACCAATCTATTCACTTGCCCACCTTTTTCCCTAAACCTCAGAATAAGGGGGAAACAATCCTGCACTCTGTAGATGTGCACAGACAGCTCAGATTCTACTTAGATAGGACTAAGCCCTTTAGGAAATCTGACCAGTTACTAGTCAGCTTTGCAACAAGGGCAAAGGGCAAGGCCATATCAAAACAAACCATCTCCAAATGGATAGCACACTGTATCCATTTCTATTTCATACACCATGAGAAACGCCCCCACAGGGGGTAAGAACACATTCCACTAGGGCAACTTCAACCTTCTGCAGCCTTTCTCAGAGGGGTCCCCACCAGGGACATCCTGAAATCTCCAACATGCAGTTCTGTTCATACCTTCCCAAGCATTACCACCTGCCTATCTTTTCCAAATCCAGGGCAGGCTTTGCAATCCCAGTCCTGAAGAGCATACCAGCCAGCCCCAACTCTTCTTGACTCCCTACACCCGTACTTCACATTTGGGAATCAACCCAAGTGTGATGACTGCAACAGTGAAACAAGAAGAACATAGTACAGGTGTGTACACTTAACATAAATGTAGATATTCGAGTGTATTCACTGTTGCAGTTCTGGTTTCCCACCCTCCAGCCCCCTTGTCTCTCTCTCTCTCTCTCTCTCTTCCTCGCTCTTTACAGGGCTGTTTGTATTTACTTTCTACTGGTGGTGTTATTCCACCATAACTTAGCTCCATAGTTGGGGGCTCCTGACATATGGGGCAAGAAAAACTGATGTAATTGCATCGGCTGCCTGTTTTTATTACCACTGATGACCTGACGTCAGTCCTGGAGCGACAGCAACTACACAGAAATACTAAGCCTCTGTTATTCTGGCCGACTGCAGGCTACCCCTGGCAGGATAACCCAAGTGTGAGGACTGCAATAGTGAGTACACTCGAACATCTACATTTATGTTAAGTGTACACACCTGTACTTTCAGCAGCATCTGTTTCAGTGTGTCAGTTGCATAGATGCTGCAGCTTTCTCAGTCTCCTACACTGATTTTTGTAATGGGTCTGGTCCAGTAATTCTCAACATCTTCTGGATTTGGAGCACAGTTAATTTTTCATTTGATTCAGTGCAGATGAGGGTTACATAATAAGTGGATGGTAGGTGTAGGAACTACTTTTTGTAATTAAATGAATGGAGTACATTTCTGGGAGCACTGCTGGAAAATGTTAAATCCTAATGTCAATATCTACTGCTTGGGTAGCCCATGAAATCCTCTTTTATGGTAAGTTCCTCATGGTTTGTTAAATTTATTTTCCACACAAATGCTTATTTTTGCTATAACAGGACATACAGTACAGCTTTGTTTAGTATTTATACAGTTAGAAAGACGTGAGCTGTTCAGAGAAAACAGAAATACTGTGGAACTGTGTGTTCTGTTTTTGCATTCTGTTTCCATAAGTAGATGGTGTCATTAAGAGTTTCTTAGTTGGATAATTATGACTGGATCCAGGGCAGATGTGTTCTTCAGGTTATGGATCATTTTAGAAGTCAACTTCTCTTTATCTGAAGAAGGTTCCCAGCTTCCTTTATTGTGTAGCAGGACTTTAGCAGTAGTTTGTCTACCCTACATGATTGCTTTTCTTCTTTTCCTGAGAAGATGTGTAGAATAGAGAATCTTCTCGCAGCTTGGGGTCCTCATGGAACCAGAATGAGTAAATAAACCTTCATACTTTCTGATTCATAGACCCCCGATTCATTAAAATAATTTTCCTTGCAATCATCCTCCTGATTTTTGTCTCACAAAAGGATGAGTTTGAAAGAAGGCTTGACTTTTAAAGTGTCATTTTTCATGTGTTGGTCCTGTGGTTACCAGAGAAGTCTTTTGGAAGGTGGGCGTATCCAGTTTTTTCCCTCTTCAGTGTTAAGCCGGTGGAATTTGATTTGACATTGTATTCAGGCTAATGCTTTTTCTTTTGAAATTTCAAAGACACTACTTGAAAGACCCTACTCAAAGAGAGACTTCCTTTTGCTGCTAGAGAGGTGCAAGATCTCCAGGTTCTTCACTTTGTGGTTAAGCATCCAATATAGCTTACATGTTGCCAGTCTAGTCCTGTATGCCACTTTTGTCATCAGTTAAGTCAACAGAATATGATAGCATTTATGTAACTGATCTGTCAAAAATAATAGGTTATATTTTGTCATCAGACACATTTAACTTTTCATTTACTCAATGATTTAATGTTTTACTCATATTCTTTGCTTATGTTATTTATCTGCAGTAATTTCTGCTTTATATTATAATTAGTGTTGCCATTTGCCTAGTTCATGGCTGTAAAAGGTAATTTTTACTAATTTCTTTTAAGTGATGATCATTCTCTCATGTGAACCCCATTAGCTTTACTACTCGTTTCAGCTTTGCATTTTCAACAGCAGAGCCCCATATAGTCAGCACAATGGCACATTGATTGACAGTGCACCCTCACAGGGCTTTGTCTTCTGGTTCCTAGCTGGGATTCCTCCTTTATAGTATGTTCATGTTGTGCCTGTGTTCATGTGAGTTTTCAAAGGGTTTCCTGTTTCTCCCATATCCCAAAGACATGCTCATTTGTTACTGGCAGAGGACTGTCCAAAGGCAGGCAGGCCGGCCCTAGAAAAGTCTGTTGTATATTGGAAAATTGTTCTGCCACACCAGCCAAGTTAATTAGTCTGGGTAAATTAAGGAACATGTGCATTTTAAAACAAAGTAGTCTAAGATGATATACTGCCGGGGTGGCTACTGTGCTTTGGGTGTTGGCTGCTTCACACTGGAGAGTTTAGCACTCTTTTGAGCGAAACACCCAGCCACATCTGAGGTACAGGGCATGCTGCACTCTTAAAAACGTTTTCAGTTATATATGTGTATTAAATGTCTGCACATTTTGTTGACTAGGTTAGCAAGCGACAGTCCTTTTCTGCTGTTTTTCCACTTGCAGTCAAGATCATGCATGTTTGCAATAAAAAAAACTTTGAGCACTAGAGGGTTTGAAAGTTCTATCACTGCTTGTTGGCTAGTATCCTCATCTGCTATCTAGATGTTGTGGATGTTTTGACTTCCTAACTAAAACTGGTTACTGCAGTAGCTTTGAAATTTATGTTCCCACTATTTCCCTCCCTCCCCCATACCTTTCAAGTGTAATGCATTTCGAGGAATATTCCTCATTTGGGGTCTTAAGTTCATGTTCCTTGAAGTTCCACATTGAAAGGGCATGTCACACATTCAATGTTAGCAATATTTTAACTGATGTCAATGGTAAATAGAACTGAATCATATTATTTCATTAAAAGACCTATGCTGTAAGTAAAAATGTCACCTTTTAGCCATCCTGTGAACTTCCTAGTTGAAGTTTAGTACGCCATTAGTAAATGTTCTACATTTTGCCGATTTGTTCCACATTATGAGAGGCAGTGTTCCTCATTTTGGAGATGGAAGGTTGAGAGCTATGTCCACCCCCACTACCTGTAAATTTAACTCAAAAAAGCCACTTAAAATCAACCAATCACAGCCCTAAAATTAACCTACAACCAAAGCTCATAGCCCCGCCCTCCCCTATAGTCTGTCTGTACACTTCTTCCTAAATAATACATACTTCTACTAGACTACTTACTGTCACATTCCCCATGCAACCTTAACTTACCTTTTCACTTGAAACACTAAATATATCTTCCAACTCTCTACCATTTCTCTTGCTAAAATTCCATCCAGCTGTATTTGCAGCCATCTAACTTACCACTATGCTACTATTCCACATGCGTCTCCTAATTCTTCTCCTCCTATTTTCTGTCATTACATTCTATGGACACCAACTTTCTACAGTCTACTCAGCCCCCACCAGTTCTGTTGTCTCATTACACCACACTAAAATCATAAACTTGAATATAGCATCAACTTTTCAACAACACAAGAGTAGAACTATTCACATATAGATACATTCACCCTGGCTACCCCATAAACACACCAAACTAATACTCAAATACCAGTACTTTCTAACAAACTTAAAAGCTACAATTAAGCTTAGTGTTGATATCATCTCAAACCCAGGCCCCAAAACCAATCAACAAAAAACAGCCATGTCAGCCCCCCCCCAACACTAATACTAGTATCAACCTTACCTGTACAAAATCAGACCTTCTACTTCTAATTGTAAACCTTAGGAGCCCATCAAATAAAATTCACAACTGTCATACATCCCTCTCTCTCCACTCCCCAGACATAGCTGATGTTCATCGTGTTTCACTGTTGCAGTCATTACAGTTGGGTTATCCTGCTGGCAGGCTACCCGCAGTCGGCTCGAGTTCTAAAGTCTAGGTCCGGCGTCGGTTGCTATCGCCTCTTGCCTGACGTCAGTACGCCAGGGGTATAAAAGATGCAGCAGACGCCATTTTCTGCAGTCTTTCTTGCCGTGCGGTGCCCGAAGCAAAAGCAGTTCACAAGTGCCGGTCGGCCGACTCCTGAGATTTTCAAATTCGAATTTCAGATCCAAAGTCTTCATTAAAGCTAAGCACCCTGCTGGGGAAACTTTTTTCTTGCTCCAGACCGATGTCAGAAAAAGTTAATAATTATATTAATTGTGGGAAGCAAATACCTCATAAGGATTTTCATTCTTACTGTATTCCTTGCCTAGGCCCTGACCAAGATGTTGCTAGTTGTCGGTTTTGTGCTAGATTTAACCAACGCACTATTAAGCGTCAGTACTTTGATCAGGGGTTCCCATCCCCCTCCCCCTCCTGATAAGAGGCCTAGGCAAGAGATAGAATATGAATCTTCAGATCAGGTTTCCATTTCTTCTGATTCCTCTTCTGAACAGGAATATTCCCTTCCTCCCTATGAGGATTCTGATGCTGAAGAATCTATCCCTTCAGCCTCACCTCCTGAGGATTATTCTTTTGGGGAGATCCTGCATACTATGAGGGAGCATTTCCATTGGGAGAGCCAAGATTACTCAGAATCCAAGAAAAGGCTCAGAGATTTCCTTTTATTACCCCAGCACAGGTGATGTATTTTCTCTCTCCTGACTCTTTACCACCAGCTCCTGTTAAGCCAGACAGATACTACAGGGTTCCTGATTCTCATACATTTCTTTACAAAAACCCTACTGCTGACCCAGAAACTATTTCTCAGGTCCCAAGGGGGTCAAGGCTTCAACTGCAAAAAAAAACCTATCCCCCCTGATAGGGATTCAAGGGCCCTGGACAGTTGGGGGAAAACGATTTATATTTCTGCTACCTTGGCTGTAAGAGCTTTAAATTGTCAGTTTCATATGCTTAAATATCAGCAATATCTTATGTCACTGCTTAAACAGAAAATGTTGACAAATTCAGAATGCGCAGAAAACAAGGAAATGCAGGATTTATTGCATGCAGCTGAACAAGTGGGAAAGCATACTTTGCAATGTGGGTTTGATTCTCTAGAGGCCTCCTGTAGGGCCGCAGTTACAGGTTTTGTCATTAGGAGGCATGCTTGGTTAAAAGAACAGAATTTGCCAGATCATGTTAAAGCAAAGCTATTAGATGCTCCATTACAACTTGATACCTTGTTTGGTGTTAAAGCAGAAGAGGTGTTGAAGAAAATGGAGGAAAAAGCTAAATCTATGCAAACAGTGAAGGATTTCTTACAGGTACAGCCTCCCAGATTTAGCAGGAACTGGCCTACAAAGAACTGGTCCTTTCCAGTGTCAGACAGGCCACAAAGAGGCAGATCACAGCCCCAAGGCTCATACAGGCCTAAACAATGGGGTGCTTCTACCCCCAAAAGCGGAGAGGAAAAATCACAGCCGTACAGGAAACAGTCTCAATGACTTTCCCCTGCCAGCACCAAGCACCTATCTTCTGGCAGCTCCTTTGGGGGGAAAACTAGCACTTTTTTCACAAAATTGACACATGATCATCCAGGACAAATGAGTTTTAAAAATCATATCTCAAGGCTACAGGTTCCACTTCCACACTCTGCCAAGGCCAAACGGTATGCCAGACCTGCCACACAATCAATGGGCAGAGGTACAAAAACAAGTTTCATCCCTCATGGACATGAGAGCCTTTCAGCAAGTACCACAGCAAGAGCAGGGACAAGGATTTTACTCAAGGCTATTCTTGGTACCCAGAAAGGACAAAGCCTGGAGACCAATACTGGACCTGTCTATCCTAAACACATTCCTGGATATTCCAAAATTCAAAATGTTAACTCTGCAGCAGCTTCTGCCCATGCTGGGCAAGAAAGCTTGGGCTTGTGACTTTAGACCTAAAAGAGGCATACCTGCATGTCCCAATCAGACAGTCATGCAGAAGATACCTCAGATTTATAGCGGTCTCAATGCACTACCAATTCTCTGCACTGCCCTTTGGCTTATCTACTGCATCCAGTGTCTTCACAAAATGCCTGGCACCAGTAATTGCATTTTGCAGACAAAGAGTAATACAAATATATCCTTACTTGGACGACCGCCTTATTCAAGCAGAGAACAAGGACATCCTACTACAGCATCTGGCGTTTGTAAAAAGATTGCTAACAGGTCTAGGGTACGCAGTAAACGAAAAGAAATCAAAGCTCGTACCCTCTCAAGAGATAATATTCCTGGGTGCAAGCTTAAATACAACTGCCCAGATGGCTTATCTCACGCCAGACAAACACAGGCAACTGACTACTTATTTCAAAATGTTGGCAACAAAGACCCAGTTATCTGCAAGAAAAATTCTGCAGGCTTTGGGCTTCATGGCACTCTGCATACTGCTAATTCCATATGCAAGACTGCATATGAGGAAACTTCAGTGGTATCTGAAAAGTGTTTGGACTCAACATTGCCACAGCCTGGAAACAATAATTACCATCATTCCCTGCCTGCAACAGGAGTTTTGATGGTGGGCAAAAGCCTGTCACTTCAACACGGGACAGCCATTCACCTTGCCCACAGCCAGGTAGACATTGACAACAGATGCATCAGATTATGCCTGGGGGGGCCCATATGGCAGGAAGATGTATTCAGGGCACATGGTCCGCAAGTCAAATGCATCTACATATCAATCAATCCAAAACCTACTTCAACATTAATCCAATGTAAGGCAACTCAGATCTTCTGGCAAACTTCTGCTGCAAGTCACAGGAGCTAACAACTTCTATGGTGATTCGCTGTACTCCATTCGGATCTCCAGGACATGGAATCTGACCTCCCCTAATCAATATTAACTACAGCTAACCTCCAACAATTGAAAACATTGCTCTCCCACCTAGCTAAGTCCTGACTTTGCTCTTGTCTAAATCCCGTCTGACTGCTGTCTCTAACCTGTGCTTCCAAGTGCAATCTTTTCAGCATATTTAGACTGTTAACCTTACCTCTGCATTCAACTATTAGCATGTACCCTTAACTGCATCCTATATACAACCTTTACTCTGTTTACCTAGGTCCCGCGGTAGTAGTGCTGCGGTAGCATTGTCACCTCACAGCAAGACGTTGTCGCGTTCGATTTTCAGCTAGAGCGTCTTCTGTGTGGAGGTATGCGTGAAAGGGCGTGCCTTCGTTGAAGGTTGTGCGTCAGGGCTGGTAACTCGGCACGTAAAAATCCACTACCAAACATTAGCAGACCGGAGTTCCACTGTGGCGACCCCTAACCGGGATAAGCCAAAAGACACAACAACAACTCTGTTAACCTAGGTCTTATGTTTTTCTCAACTGTGGTTATGTTCTAAATATTACAATGTTTCTTTTTTTCATTTTTGTGGCTATTATCTCAAATAACTAGGAATGTTTTTTCTTAACATGTTCAGAACTTAGGTTTTGTATACTTATAATTGTGTTTATTCTATGTAACTTATGGGACATTCCCCGTGGGCCTCCACTGAAAGTGGGTCTCCCACCCAGTTAGACTATCCCGGACAACAAACGTAAAATAAAAGTTTTGTTGCATAAACATACCACCTTAACTCCTCTTACAGAAGCTGACATTTTCTATTTATGTTGACCAGTGGTTATTTAGGCTCTGCTGTTTTTTGCTAGATACAGTTTGCAGTGATGAGCATGGCAAATTGGTTTATTTTTCATTGTCACAGTACATTATTTTTACTTTTTATTTTTGTTGTAGGTTGATAAGTAAGTTGATATTGCTGCCTGGTGAGAATCTGAGCTTGTCACAGAGCAGTGTTCAGAGGCAGTGAGCTGAAATAGCTTGTTACATTTCACTTCTGTTTTCCATCATTTAAATGCATTCCACATCATCTGGAGCAGCCAGCTGTAACAAGCCGCTTTATCATTCTGCTTGAAAAAAAAAACAGTATTAATGTGGCAGTTTATTTTTATTTTTTTTTGTGTTTGTGCAAGTATTTCACTGACTTAAAAATGGAGTGCGTATGTTAAAGTGAATTTATTCCCTTTGTTCTTATCAAGTGACACAGCAGTGTTTAAGTATGGAAAAAAATATATTTTGCTAGTATTTTTTTGTACTAAATGTTTTGTTGGGTACAGTGCATTGACTTGTACCTTGTGCTAAGACCCAAAATGTTTACATTATTTTTTAATCAAGAAATTGTTACAGAATAGTAATATGCCACCCTTTTTGTCTTCATTGTAGTTTGTTATTGTTCATATGTGATTTCCATTTGGCTTAATTCCTAGCAAGAAGTATTTTATTTTGGTGTGTCCAGATACATCATTATGTTTACTTGTCTGGTCATAAAAAGCTTTTCCCCATTACAGGCTTCTTGTCTGCCGAGGTCCTGATACTTGTCCACTTACTCTGTTTTTCGTCTGTCCTTTAGCCTTTATGTTTTCTACAGCAGGAGTTCTGATTTGTATGTAGCTTAAATTAAACAGTCAACATCCTAAAATAAATATATATGTATATGTGGTGTGTGTGTGTGTGTGTGTGTGTGTGTGTGTGTGTGTGTGTGTGTGTGTGTGTGTGTGTGTGTGTGTGTGTATATATATATATATATGTGTGTGTGTGTGTGTGTGTGTGTGTGTGTGTGTGTGTGTGTGTATACATATATGTCTCTCTCTTTATATATATATATATATATATATATATATATATATATATATATATGTATGGGTCCACTTTGTAATCTCGAAATATTGAATTCCTGAAATTCAGTATTTCGAGACTACAGTGTCGAAAGCCCATAACCACGAGTGTGTACAATCCTGAGTCTGTAAACACTGACTATGTCAAAAATTAAAAAAAGACTGCACAGACCTTTATTAGTGCAAACCGTAGTACCCAATCACCATATGGAACACAGAAACATACTTTGGATTGTAAAGTCCATGCTGTACATCCGTGGTAGCGTAGTTGCAGGCAGTGGTATCACGTATTTACACACCAGACACTGGCCACCGTGTTACATCTGTAGCAGTCTTGCAATTGCTCTCAGGAAGTCCCGTGTGCTGTATTTATCCTTGTTAGCAAGTGCTCTCTGGAACTGAGTATGCCTCTGTAGTTAATGCCGCCTCTTAGGGGAGGGGGGACAGCCGCTAGCAAGGCTGCTCCTCAGATCGTATACCCTGTCTTGTTCCCTAAGCCAGTGTAGTTAGCAGTATACACAAATCAGTTGCCTTGCTCCCCAATAGACACTTAATCCGGCAGTGCTACGCCTCTACCGAATTCTGTGTCCTCTGTAGGAATTGTGCTTTCAGGTCACAGATGTTCCAAAACGACACAGGGAAAAAAGGTGGAAATATAGGATGCAGAACGGGTAGCAAACTTCCTTTTCTTTCCGAAGATGTACCAATCACCGAAGTACTTCAAAACCTCATTACCCTCTGCAGGAAAGGTCTCCTTTAAGGTAATAAATGCCCCTATCACGTCCTTCTCAGTCAAGAATGGTAGGGCTGTCAGTGATTTAATGGCCAGCTGGAAGGACATGCTACTGTTCTACAATGCAGCCAGCCCTAGTTGTTGTATCTTCCGCCAAATGTTGCGTCCAAAATGAAATAAACACATCTTACTCTTCACATCACTCAGGTTAAGCCGTATGCTTTTCATCGCGGCTGTCTCAAAATCACACAGGGCATACTGTAGGTTAGTTTCAAAGCCCTGATCTGCCAAAAGCCTGAATACACAGTCACACACCGCATTGCAACATTTTAGGTATTTCCTGCTAATAAGGCAGTACAGTAATGGGACAGACTTGCTGTATCCCCCATAACGTAAGAGTCCGTGGATACTGTATAACTGCCTACACATCAGCCCCTTATAGAAGAAGGTGCCATCCATTAGCCAGATGGTTGCTTGGCTAAGGTCAAAGAGGTTGTTAACTGTACCGAAGGCAAGAACAGTTGTGTCACCTGTTGTATGTACGACTTTCTTTTGTACAAAGGTCCTGGTTATTAATGGGAAGTCCTGCACAGTTAGGTCACGGAGGGTTAACTCTGGGTTATATGTGCCTGTTGAGTGCTTACGTCTGACTCTACCTATCTGTTGCAGTAAGCCACGTCTACTGGGCAGGTCAGGCATTATGTCTACAGATGTAGACACTAACGCGTCTTCAACTAACAGGCAGGGAGCATCTCTGGACACTACAGCCCTATGTTTTAGCTCACTGCAGAGCTCATACTTCTCCTTTTCTACAGGATCACCGCTGTGATTGTGCCCTACAGACTTTAACTGTTCACCAGTTGCAACACTCACAGTTACCAGCCTACCCTTGTATTGCATGGTGGGCTTCCACTTACAACACCAGTACTTCTTCTCGGGAGCTTTCCGTTCCTGATGGGAGACGTACCCCTCAAGTATTAGGACTTTCTTCCCTTTCTGTGAGACTGTGGTTTGGTACACATCCCCAATAGTTCCTGGTGCAGCATAACTCACGGATGCCATGTTTACTTGGTGTACTGTGCACGCCATCTACTGGATACATCTTGCATTTAACCAAACCTGTCAGGATAGTCAGACTCGGGATTATGAACTTTCGTGATTATGTGCTTTCAGCATTGTATTCTCGAAATACTGAATTTCAGGAATTCAATATTTCGAGATTAGAAAGTGGACCTATATATATGTATGTGTATATATATATATATATATATATGTATATATATATATATATATATATATATATATATATATGTATATATATATATATATATATATATATATATATATATATATATGTATATATATATATGTATATATATATGTATATGTATATATATATATATATATATATATATATATATATATATGTATATATATATATATATATATATATATATATATATATATATATATATATATATATATATATATATATATATGTATATATATATATATATATATATATATATATATATATATATATATATATATATATATATATGTATATATATATGTGTATATATATATATATATATATATATATATATATATATATATATATATATGTATATATATATATGTATATATATATATATATATATATGTATATATATATATATATATATATATATATATATATATATATATATATACACACACACACGCACGTATATGCATGTATATTTGGTGTCATAACCTGCACTTTCTTTTTGCTTTTGTTTGCTGATTACACAACTAACATGGAACATGTTGGTAGGTACATAACTTCTTATTTTCCTCCTAAGAGGATAGATGGCATCTTTATTTGTCATCTGCTTTTTAACAAACATATCTTTATAGCAGTTTTGCATGAATTCCTCAGATACTACCCTTGGAAGAAAGGAGAGTTTTGTACTATTTTATTCATCATTTCCACTTCCCTAACTTCTGCCAGACTTCCATCAGGATGATTTTTTTTTGGGGGGGGGGGGTTGTAGTTGGTTGTTGTTGGTTGTGTATTGTGCCTTTCAAGGTGGTAACCATTTCCATTTTTTCTGCTTAATATTTTCCTTTGGGTACAGGACCAAATAAGCAAGCATGGCGACAGGTGAACTTGGGACAGTCCCAGCGACTGCATTTTGCTCAGCATGTGAAAAGACACCAGCATTTATCTGAACAGTTAATGAATATATTTGCTAGAGGCAACAGATGATTTCATCAGCCGTACCACCAGCCAGTCTAATAATCTGACAACTCTGAAAACTTTCCTTACAACAGTTAAATTAAACTTGTACAAAGTTATACATATAGCAGCCCTATACATGCACCCAAGATGCCACAGATAGTAACATATTCAGATAATGTACTCTCCTGGATAAAATCTAACATAAGCCCTAATAATACTAGGAGATGTGTAGTTCTGCTAGCATCCAGCTATGCTTTTTTAAGCTGTTTCTTTTCTCCTCTTTACGCCACTGTCAGTTTTGAAATAACTTCCATATTATTTGGAATTTAGTGTTAGCATTCATTGCATTCATACGCATTATTTTTATACTGCTGTTATTACTTTTATGAGCATTTTGTTATCCTACGGCATTGTTTGTGTTTGTTGGTGAAATGTTTGGATTGTGCAGTTTAATACACTTGATATATTCTGTGTACCTGCACCTTCTGTGTGTTAATGTAATTGAACTGTATGTTTAATTCAATAGGCAGTGGCTCATACCTTGTCATCCATCCATACAACATATAAACAAGTCTTGCTTTGATGGACCTTCTGCAATGGTTTAACGTTTTTGAACTTTTATTCTAGTGTCCTGTTCATAGGTTCATAGGTTCATAGATTAGTACTAAGCTAACTGCCCTTGTGAGCCATTTTAAGCCTAGCTCCCAACCTCCCACAGTGTTAATGATTTTTCTGAAAGAACAGGTTCCTGTGCACAGTGTTACTGTGTTGGAAATGGGGGCCATTCACTCCCTATTACTGCTTAATTTTTTTTTTGCTGCTTGTATGTTAGAGCTTTTGCTTGGATATGTCATGTGGAAGGTAGCCATATATTATGTCTAAAATTTGTAAGCGGTAATTGTGTTTGTGGCCAGTCTTTATTGTCTAAGTGGTAATTTGTATTTGTGGTCAGTCTTTATTGTCTTAGCCAAACATGATTTCACTGACTACCAGGCACTGCTGTCACTTCAGCCAGCTGGGCAGCAGTCAGAGAGATAAGGCTTCCAGTAGCTGAAGTGGAAGCTTCGTGCAAAAACTGACCAGACATTCTGTCCAGTGATCACAGGCATAATATACAGAAGGTTTAAAAGGACTAGGTCTAAGGTCTCCAGGCTTGACTTCTCTTTAGAATCATTTGTTTTGACAGTGAATTTCACTCTCTTGCTAGGTAAGTCATTGTTATATACTTAACCCTTGTTTTTGGGGTACCCATCCTTTGAGAGTATAAACCAGGCTTTAGTTTCCTCCCTCCCTTCCTCAGTTATGCTGATTAAAATCCTTCTTGCTTGTGATGAGTGAGCCCACAGGTTCCCAGGAAAGGTTCTAGGGTCTGAACTCTGATGTGGAGAAGAAACTTCTGTTGCCTGTCCTAATTGGCTGGCTGCTTACCAGTGGCAATCAGGCCCATTTCTCATTGACTCTCTAGGGCTGTATCCTTTGTGTCTCTGTCCTGGACTGAGAATTTGTTTGAAAAGTAACCAAAGATGTTTGAGCAAGAGAACAGTCTAGCTTTGCACTCATCGTAAAACTATGGACGTAAGCGGCACGGAATGACATAATGTTGTAGGCAGTGCATCTGCAGAACATGTCAGTGTTTCAGCAGATACCCTGGGTAGGCAAATGTTGTTGCCATATCAGTAGTTTAGAAATGAGGTTATCCTCAAATGTGTTTTCTTTTTTCACATAACAGTGCATAGTTAACAAAGATGTGCAAATGATTCTGCATATAAAAACATGGCTAAGAAATGCCTCTCTTGTGCAGATGTTCTTTGTGTTTCACTGTTGCAGTCATCACACTTGGATTATCTGCCTGCAGGTAGCCCTCAGTCTGCCAGAGTACCAGAGACTTAGTATCTCTGCGTCGGATGCTGTCACTTCTTCCATGATGTGAGGTCGTCAGGGGTATAAAAAACAGGCAGCCGACGCCATTACATCAGTCTTTCTTGCCGAGGAGGAGCCCAAAGCAGAAGCAGTTCGCAAGTACTAGTCGGCCGCTAACTGAATTTTTCGTTTTTGAGTTGAATAATCCTGAAGTCTTCTAAAGCTAAGTACAAAAAGTTAACAATTGTCTTGCCTGTGGAAAGCAAATACCTCACAGATTTTCATTCTTACTGCGTCACCTTTGTAGGCCCAGACCATGACGTCCCTCGCTGTTGGTTTTGTGCCTTGTTTAACTCACGAACCATTGATCGTTGGACTATCTTTGTTGATAAATTCTTTCGCTCTCTATCACCGTATTCCGAAATGGTTTTGGTAAGCCATCCGACTACTGATATTCTGAAAAAACATAAAGATAGACAGAGACAGACCGCATAGGTCCAAAACTGCCGACGACGCTTCCGTTAAGCTAGTCGCCAGTCAGCATGTACTCAGTGAGGTTCTTTTGCAGCTCCTGATGCCCACTTCTATGTATTCGCAGGCCTGTGCTGAGACTCATTCGGAGTCCTGTATGCCGTGAGATGCTTCTTCGACTATGGAACCAGCGGATGTCTTTACCTTAGATGAGTCCAGAGCCGCTGTGCAGGCACCGGCTTCTGAGGGTGTATTCAAACCTTCTGATGATCATATTAAACCAATATCTTCATTTTTGACTAAAACTACCGAGTTTCTTAGGGCCAGAGTTTGCACTTCGCCTAGAAAACCGATGACCAAAGCACATGCTCTAGCTCCCATGCCACGGAAACAAATGCTTAGAATGGCTAAAGACCTTTATAACTTTAATTAGGGGAAGCCAGCCTCCCCCCTCTATAAGACAAAGGATTGATTTCACTTCTGATTCTACAGACAGTGAGCCTGATGACTCTGATCCCTCTGATTACCAGGACATTCCCTTATCTACCTATGAGGATTCAGATGCAGAGGATTCCATCCCCTCTGCCTCCCCTCCAGAGGACTTTTCTTTTGGTGAAACCTTGCATACCGTAAGAGAGCATTTCCGCTGGGAATGCCAGGACTACTCATAGTCCAAAAAGAGGCTCAGAGAATTTTTAGACTTGCCTCAGCTCAGGCTTCTAGCTATACCCCCTGTTCTGCAGATTGTAGATGATGTCTTCTTGGAATCCAGCCTTACCCCTGATACCTTGCCTCCAGCAGCCAGGAATCCTGACAGGTACTACAGAGTTCCTGACTCTCACAAGTTTTTCTTTTTAGAATCCTACTACGGATCCGAGACCATTTCCCAGGGACCTAAAGGCATTAAGGCTACAATAGCCAAAAGCCCTAACCCTACGGATAGGGACTCTAGGGCTTTAGACAGATGGGTTAAGAAGATGTACACCTCTGCTACTCTGGCCATCAGGGCTTTAAATTGTCAGTTTCATATGTTAAAGTATCAGCAACATATTATGGACATAATTAAAAAGAAAATGATGTTGATTCCTGATTGTGCAGAACATAAAGGTTTACAAGAGTTAATGCATTCTGCTAACCAAGTTGGAAAACATACTTTGCAATGTGGTTTTGATTCATTAGAAGCATCTTGCAGGGCTACTGTCACTGGGTCTGTTCTTAGAAGGCATGTTTGGCTTGAGGAACATATCTTGCCAGACTATGTCAAAGCAAAATTACTAGATGCACCACTAAATCAAGAACGCCTGTTTGGCAATAAAGCAGAAGTCGTCCTCAAAAGGATGGAGGAAAAAGCTAAATCTGTGCTAAGTATTTCCTACAGGTACTGCCACCTAGATTCAGTAGGCATTTGCCTTCTAAAAACTGGTCCTTTCCTGTCACTCCCAGACCTTCTCAGTCCTAACCCAGGGGCAGCATACCACCAAGATTACAATCTCAGGGTATGCACAGAGCTAAGCCAGTGAGTCCTCCCACTTCCAAAACAGGGAGTAGTAAGCCAACATCCTGTGGTAAAATCTTACAATGACTTATCCTTAATTCTTCCAAGCCTTGCCCAAGTACTTGCACCCTTAGGAGGAAAACTTGCCCTGCATGCAAAAAATTGGGAATACATCACCCAGGACAGGTAGGTCTTGAACATTGTATCCCAGGGTTACAGATTCTACTTCCACTCACTGCCAACCCCAACGGATGGCCAGACCTCCCCCCAACCCAGTGGGCAGAGGCCCAAAAGCAAGTACTTCTCTTCTCATTATCAAGGCTATTCGACCTGTCCCAGCAGAGCATAGGGGGGACAAGGTTTCTACTTCAGACAGTTTTGGGTACCCAGGAAAGAAAACTCTTGGTGCCCTATCCTGGATCTGTCTAGTCTCAACCCCTTCCTGGTGGTTCCAAGGTTCAAAATGCTTACTCTCCAACAGCCGCTTCCTATGCTAGACAAGGACTCCTGGCTAGCCACCCTAGACTTAAAAGAAGGTTATCTGCATATCCCCATAAGGGAGTCTTGCAGGAAATACCTACATTTCAGAGCAGGCTCTATACATTATCAGTTCTCTGCACTTCTCTTTGGCTTATCTGCTGCACCCAGGGTATACACAAAATGCCTAGCTCCAGCCATTGCATATTGCAGGCCGAGAAAAATTCAAATTTACACATACTTGCACGATTGCCTGATTCAGACGGACAGTCAGGAATTACTACTCCAGCACCTGACATTTGTAAAGAGACTTCTAACTTCACTGGGGTACGCCATCAACAAAAAGAAATCACATCAGGTACCCAGCCAACAGATTGTATTCCTGGGAGCAAGCTTGAGCACAACTTTCCAGATGGCATTCCTCACTGCAGAAAAACAAATGTATTTGACAAACTACTTCAATCTACTGGCCACCAAAACCCAGCTATCTGCAAGAAAAATACTGCAAGCCCTAGGGTTCATGGCCTCTTGCATTCTACTAATTCCATATGCAAGACTACATTTGAGGAAACTTCAATGGTACTTAAAAAGTCTCTGGTGTCAACTTTCTCAGGACCTGGAAACAATGTTTGCTATCATTCCTTGCCTAAGGGCAGAGTTTCATTGGTGGGCAGAGGCCTGCTACCAAACAAAGCAATCCCTTAAACTCTACCCCCTGCCACCCAAACCCTGACAACAGATGCATCAGACTATGTATGCATAGGGGGCTCACATGGCAGGACAAGGTATTCAAGACAAATGGAGCCCAAAGCAAATGCAGCTGCATATCTATCAAAAAGAAATGTTATCTGTACAGAATGCTCTGACAGCCTTCAAATGCCTTATTCTTCCAGGGCAACTATTGATAAAGAAAGACAACACCACACTTTTGTGGTGCATAAGCTCATTTCCTGCCAGGCAAACTAAATTCACTGGCAGACGTCTTAAGCAGAAATCTAATGGACCCGCACGACTGGAAACGGGAACCCAAATCATTCAAAGGTGGGTGGTACCAGAGGTGGACCTCTTTGCTTCCCTTCAGAGCTTTCAGTTGAACAAATATTGCACCAGAACTCCCCACAGCCAAGCATGAAAAGTGGATGCTCTGTCCTTTACATGGCAAAACCTCTCAATCTATGCCTTTCCCCTTCTGCTCCTCCTCTCGAAGGTTCTACTAAGGATCAAACAGGACAAGCCAAGAACTATCCAGATTGCACTGTCAGGACTAACCCATCTGACAATACTGTTACCTTGGCACCTGCCTCAGACCCCCTCCCTGCTGTCTCAGCAGAAGGGCCAGATTTTGCATCCTCAGTTACAAACCCTGAACCTAGCAGCCTGGTTCATCCCCTGAACCCTCAGTAAACAGGTGCTGGTTGTCATCCTGGAGGCAAAAGGGCATACTACTAGAAAATCCTATTCAGAATAGTGGAAAGGATGCTGTTCTTGAAGCCATTCTCAAGGAATGGACACTAATGTGCCCAGTTTACCTCATATACTAGATTACTTAACAGAAATGTTCCACAAAGGCCTATCCTTCTCTTCAATTAAGATTCCTGCCTCTGCCATCTCAGCTCATTATAATACTGAGCCACCCCTCTTCTCTCATCCTCTGGTCAAACAGTTCTTGAGAGGAGCCAAAAAATTTAAGACCCCCCAGGAGAGCTCCCACTCCAGCATGAGACCTTAACTTTGTATTGGAAAAACTCACGCTTCCACCCTTTGAACCTGCTGCTTCAGCAGAGTTAGAATTCCTCTCCTGGAAAACAGCTTTACTTCTAGCCATTACTTCAGCAAGAAGTGTGTTTGAATTGCAGGCCTTTATGGCCATGGACCCCTTCATTATTTTTCATGTGGACAGGGTTCCCTCAGGACTAACCCATTATTTATGCCAAAGGTGGTATCTAGTGTAGCTTTAAACCAATCCATTCATTTGCCACCCTTTTCCCCTAAACCTCAGAATACAGGGGACAGGACCCTTTACTCCCTGGACGTGCACAGACAGCTTAGGTTCCATCTGGACAGGACTAAACTTTTCTGAAAAATCTGACCAGCTGCTAGTCAGTTTTGTACAGGGGCAGAGGGCAAACCATTTCTACATGGACAGCACACTGCATCCATTGCTACTGCAAACAACATGGGAAACCTGCCCCACAGGGGATCAGAACACATTCCACTAGGGCTACGTCACCCATTACAGCATTTCTCAGGGGAGTCCCTGCCAGGGACATCTTGGAAGCTGCAACCTGGAGCTCTGTACTCACCTTCACCAAGCATTACCACTTGCCTATCTTTTCTACATCCAGAGCTGGATTTGCTACAGCAGTCTTACGTGGCCGGCTTGCCAGCCCTAATGCTTCTCGACTGCCTCCACCCATCCTCAGCTTTGGGAATCAACCCAAATGTGATGACTGCAACAGTGAAACATGAAGAACATAGTACAGTTGTGTACACTTACCATAAATGTAGATGTTCAAGTGTGTTCACTGTTGCAGTCCTGGTTACCCTCCCTCCAGCCCCCTGACTTCTCTTTACTTCTTCCTATCCTTTTTGTTTGGCATACCTTATATCATTGGTATTTGCTTTTTGGTGGGGGTGTTCCACACCATGTAATTGCTTCCTATTTAGGAGGCTCCTGACTTCTGGGGCAAGAAAAACTGATGTAATGACGTCGGCTGCATGTTTTATACCCATGACGTCATGGAAGAAGCACCAGCATCCAACACAGAAATCCCAAGACTCTAGAATTTAGGCCGACTGAGGGCTTACCTGCAGGCAGATAACCCAAATGTGATGAATGCAACAGTGAATACAGTCAAACGTCTACATTTATGGTAAGGGTACACAACTGTACTTTGTGTACACTTACCATAAATGTAGATGTTAAAGTGTATTCACTGTTGCAGTCCTGGTTTCCCTCCCTCCAGCCCCCTGGTTTTCTCTATCTCTTGTCTCTCCTCTCTATGGCTATTCCTACTGGTATGGGTATTTATTTTTTACTGGTGGTGTTTTCCACACCATTTCCTAACTCCCTGTTTGGGGGCTCCTGACATTTGGCACATGAAAAACTGATGTAATGGAGTCGGCTGCCTGTTTTTATACCCCTGATGACCTGGCGGCATGGAAGAAGCGACAGCATCCAACGCAGAAATACTAAGTCTCTGGTATTCTGGCTGACTGAGGGCTACCTGCAGGCAGATAACCCAAGTGTGATAACTGCAACAGTGAATACACTCAAACATCTACATTTATGGTAAGTGTACACAACTGTACTTTTGTCATACTCCTCTGATTCCAAGTGTATGCCGAAGGCTAAAATTGATTATCTTTAACACATTCTGAGTGCCCCAGATTGGCAAAGGAGACTGTAGATGGCAGCTCACCCAAACCACCTTCACCTCAATAGAGACATGGCTGAGAGAAGCCCAACTACTCCTAAATCCTAAAAAAATAAAACTTTTGCTTTTTTCGGCAAAACCATTCTCATCTGACTTTAGCATCTTCTCTCGGGATAAGACCGAAATTGAAATAGTCTCCACAGCTAAGCTACTAGGCATTACCATAGACAACAAACGTAACTTTCATACACCACATCTGCAATAGCATAAAAAAGTGCACATCAAACTAGGAACCCTGTTTAGACAAAAAAACTTCCTTGGACAAGTCCACCAGAAAAACCCTCGCTAACACCTCCATGCTTCTTTCTCTGTTATATGCAGCCCCCCTATACACTAATTTACAGTCTTGTCTTAAAAACAATCTCCAATCCTGCTACCATAAAATTGCCAGATTTGCCACCGGCCGCTCTTACCGTTCCCAATGCTGCCTAGCTTTGAAAGAACTAAACTGTCTCGAGCTCACACGCCATCTATACTTTATTCACCTGTCTTCTGCACATAAAATGATACACCTGATAGTTGTCCAGTCCTCAAATCTGTCCTAAAATCCTACATCCCTACCAGAGCCCTTTGCTCAGAAAATAACTCCTAACCGTCTACATTCCAAACAAAAGGATTGGACAGTGCCTATACTCTCATGCTACCGTCAAGCTCTGGAACTCTCTGCCAGCAGACATTGCTACTGTCGAATGCTTTAACAACTTTAAACACACACAAAAAATATTTTCTATGTAACAAGATGTGCCCCTGCTCTTTCCCTAACAGGTGAACTCCATCCACTCTCTAGGGTCTTTCCTGTTCTCGTCTGGAGATACCTTAGACCATGAATTTCTTCTACTAACCTTTAACATATTTAACTAAAAAACATTACCTACTTTTGCATCCTTAGCTACTGCACAATTCTTCTAAGCTTATGCTTCCTTCTAACTTTCTGACCCCCTTCCTGACCCTCACCCTGAGGAGAAGAAGAAGAAACAAAAAGTGTGTAATCATTATTTTAGTACTCTAGTGTGGTACATGTTTTATTACTATGTACTCCTCTGTACGTTAGTGTCTAGTACATGTTTTATTATTATTGTATCTACCTCTTTTTATTTATTTAGCATTCCTTACTTTATGTGTTATTTAATATGCAATATTATCTTGTTCATGTATAGTATTGTTCTTTTTGATATCATTTGGAGCTTTTCTACCTGGGCCTTCGTTGAAAATGGGTCCTTGACCCAGTCTGACTTTCCCGGCAAACAAATGTTAAATAAATACATAAAATTTTTACTTTAGTTGGTATGGCAGCTGCCATGCAGACTCTGTGATTCCCAGCATTACTGTCCCAAGAAGAAGAACTTGTTCTACACCCCAGTGTTGCACCTCTGAATCTTGCTGTATGATAATTTTACTTTAATTCCTAACTGTAGTATGTGTTTGATTCAGAACTACAGTTATTTGGGAGATGATCACTTGAAGAGTCTGTTAGAGTAAGTGACAGGAGGTTACAGTTTGAAGTATTGAGACCACTTCTTGTACTCTCCCTAACATACTCTATATAATCAACAACGTAGGGCTGCTAGGTGGCAATACCCTTTGGAGAAATGAGGGTGACGACAGGTAAGCCCATTGCATGCTGCCTTCCCTCACATACCAAGTAAGCAAGAAAAAATAAGTAAGATTTAGGATGTAGAAAAACGTAGCAGCACCTTTGATGTCTGTCTAAATGATGACTCTCCTGGTTGACCCTTGGGTTGGTGATGGGGAATTAATATGCCAGTTGTTTGGGGGATGATTGACATGCAGTGGGATTTTATCTGCCTACTTTTTCCATTATTTGCTTACAGTAACTGTTCAATCTTAGTCTGTCAGGCAAGGTTTAATTTTGTATGTTAAGCATCGTTAGCTGGATTCTTAGTCCCAGGTTGAACAGAATATGCTAGGCCTGATCTCTGTGGGTTTATTTGGCATTTTTTGACCTTCCAGTTGTTTTGATACCCATACATATTATTTGACTGCTGCAGTAATTCTCAAAGTATGACAGAGCAGTTACAACACAGATTCCTCCCAAAATCCAAAAGAGGATAATTGCAGCAAATTGCCCACTTCATACTCCCTCTGTAAATATCCTCCTTATCCTAACCTATTTTATCTAATTCATCAGGTTCAGGGTTGTTGCTTGGTTTTGTTTGTTTTACAGAATGTGCAGTCCTGTCAATGTTAGTCACGCTTGCTAGAAGCCTTTCTTTGATGTACACCTTCAAAGGTGATATGTGCTGTTATTGAAGGAAATAAAGTAGAATGAGCCTACATCTTTTACAGAAGAAAAGCATAACGCCAAGATTGTGTAGCACTGTATGAGTCTAAAGAATAGTCTAAAGAATGCTCGAACTAGGACTGCAGGTATTGTAACATCTAGCTAGAGTGACAGCAGATAAAGTTGTTCTAGCATATGCATTATTGTTTAGTTGCTGTAATATTCTAAAGTCTATGTTAATTTGAGTACTCACTCTGATGTACTTTTTGTGATCAAGACTGACGATGCTTAAGATACAGACTTGCTGACATATAAGCTTACTGAGAGTCATAGTTGGTCTCCCCTATTTAAGCTCTTTTGTTACGAGTGTGTCTTTAGTTGCACTATTCCCAGCTTATCTATTCTTACCTTTCTTTGGTTTGGGAGGGGAGAGGTAGGTACGATATTTGGTTTGTTATTGTAGCTGATTAAATAGGTATTGCATTTTTTGTATTCCAAGAACTTATTGAAGAATTAGTCAGGGATGAAGTTAGTTGAAATTGTATTTTCACACAGTAGTGTATTAGAAAATGGACTGTAGTAGCATTTCCCCCCCCAAGTGCAGGAAATCATTTTGCATCAAACTACATGCCAAACAAATGGGAGCAAATATTGCATAAAATTTTGTTTGAGGGAGTTTATCAGAGCTCAGAGCATTTGTTATTATTTTATCAGTTCAGATGAACTATTTATATTACAACTTCATGACAGAGTCTGCAGGAAATATCCCTTAATCATTAAGTTGCTGGTGTTGGTAAACGTGTAGTACTTTGAAGATAAATTCTAAAGTTTTATTAATTATTTTCCTTTTGAGAAGAAGCATGCCCACTTATTTTGCAAATATTTCATATGTGCAGTAGATTAATTGTGATGTGTGACAATTGTTTTGCAACTTTTGAACTTACCTGATGTTACTATTTCAAACAGTCCTGCTCATTCTTCGTATTCTAAGTTGCAGAACCTGTTAACAGTTTTCCCCTTTTTTGTGAATATAGAAATTGATGTCTGTGCCAAGTTGAAAAAAGGATTTAATTGGTGTAGTCTGTTCAGTAACATCCTACCATACTTGGAGTAGGATTTAATTTATTTTTGGAAGAGAACATTAGTAAATCTTGATGTTTCCTATTGATGTAAATGGCAATGAATCTACTGGATCAAACTACTATTCCCTTAACTGCTCCTCCCACATGCTTTGCCTTGTATCTTTAAGTCCATGTTAGCATTTCCATAGCAGATGGTCTCAAAAGCAGCCCTCAAGTCTTGCAGATTGGAAGCTATTTCACAGCATTTACATTGGTTACTGTTAGAGAATGTCTATATTTTACTTCATTTTTGTTCTTACCATTGGAAAACGTATGAAGCTAAGCAGATATTTTGTGCATTCATTTTAAATGATTTTCTTTTATGTATTTTGCTAGTCTTAACTAGAACAGTCATATTAAGATGTACATCAGAAATTGTAATTGAGGTAATACACTTTGCCCAGTACTTGGGTTGTCACATGAGCCGATGGTCAGTGGGATTGAATGACTTGTACTCAAGACTATCATCAGTAAGTGTGTCTCTGGAATCACGTGAAGCCTTCATTCCTTCCCACTTGGTGATTTTTAATATCAAGCTGTTGCTTCACTGCTTGACCTCTGTTCTTACAGATAATCATTAGCTCTACATAACAGGTCTGTTGACTGTAGCTTGCACTAGCTGTATCTTTGGCTGCTCAGTCAGCAGTAGTAAGTGGAGTTTAGGCTTGACCTTGGGTCTCGGTTGGCATTATTAGCTATGTAGTTACTTGGTTCTAGGCTGACAGATAATTGGCTGCTGATTTCACCTTGAGCCTTCCTTTCTTCAGTTTGTAGCTGTTAATGGCAATTAAATGAGTCTTAGTCCTAGACATCATATTTTGGCTTTTCCTCTGTTCATTAACTGTAAATTAAATGCTCCAGTAGCATCATCTGGGTCATTACTTCGTCTTCCTAAGCTCTTTCTGTCTTTTAATTAAACTTGTATAGATCCAGTTAATGTTTTCTGTCTGACTAAAAAATGTGTCACTGATACTTGGGGTCAAATGCTGCAAAACTGTGCACTGAAAAAGACTTGAATGTTGTGATAAACAATACAGTTACAATGAGTTGAAGTATGTATTTTACCTGAAAGCTAACGTTTAACTCTTGCTTGCTGCCTTTATAGACCCCACAATGATTTTAGTATTGTAGATGACTTAACCTGACAGAGGACAAGTACACATTGTTATATAATTCAGTGGAGGGTAGTATAAATGAAAAAAAAAAGATGTTTATTGTACAACACTTCTGCACATTATATATACTACTGTCAAACAGAAATATATTCCGGAATGTTTTGGCTTCTTAAAAAGTAACAGCTGCCTTTAGGTAGACGTTATTAAAAAATCTGGTTATTTTTAATCCCTTTATCTTTCTATTTTTTTTTTATTTATTTTCATTTCAGTGTGATTTTTGCCACCACATCATAGTCTAACACAAAACTCTCAGTTTTGTCTTTTCGTTTAAGGGTGGTAACCTAGAAAGCTAGCGGAAGAAATGGAGAAAGTGATGGCAGATGAGATCCACATGGGCCCGCTTAGTCTGTCTTTTACCCCCTGCCCATGTTTGGCTTGCTTAATTATCTTCTGCCTGTAGTTTTGTGTGTTTGATCGTTCATCATTTTCCCAGTGTTGCTGGTTGAATCCACATTTGTGGAAGTCTGCTGCAGGTTTCCACAGCGCTCTCAGTGAAAACAGTTCTGTACAATCCCACCTGAGTAGTCTCTCTCTCTCCTCATATTATATCCTTGCTAATTTTGAGTGTTCCCTGAAGGTGCTATCTCTCTAAACATTGATTGTCTGTGCCATTTTCCCACTTTTCCTTCCCCTAGTATGAAATTCCATTTACTTGTTATTTTTGGTACTCTGTTACTGGGCGTGGGGACTTCCAAGGCCAGGGTGGGACAGAATTTGCTAGTGCTGATCTTGGTACCAATATATTTCTGTTTGACAGTAGTATATACAATGTGCAGAAGTGTTGTACAAAAAAACAAAAAAAAACAAAGTACCCACAAATTATCACATAGACAGCAACCCACTGAGTATGGAAAAAGTAATCAGAGACCTAGGGACCCAAGTCGACAGCGACCTCTCATTTGACACCCACGTTGCCAAAGTGGTTAGAAAAACATTCTACCTTGCACACCTTATCATGAAGGGATTCACATCCAGATCCAAGGATGTCATTGTACCCCTATACTCCTTCCTCATCAGACCCATGATTGAGTACAATGCCCCATTTGGTATGTACCTCACACGGCATTTGCAACAGCTGGAGAGACCACAAAAGTACCTCACCAAGAGGATCAAGGGTCTCCAACATATGTCTTATTCTGCCAGACTAAAGAAACTCCAGCTCTATTGAGTAGCATACCGCCTGCTCAAAGGTGATCTCTGCCTGACGTACAAGGCCATGTCCAATCAGGAACTGATGGACATGCTCCACCTCAAAAAATCAAAATCCATCAGAACCATGAGAGCTAAAGACTTAAACCTCGGCACAAGTATGAATAGGACATGCTGGAGGGATAGATTCATAACCCAGAGGCTTCCCATGCTCTGGAACAAGATCCCAGTTCATGTTAGGCAGAGCCCCTCACTGACTCTCTTCAAGAGAAATCTTGATGAGTGGATGGGAGATCGTAAGTTTACCCCAGGGGTCACATCTGTGTCACTACTAGACAGGGGCACAGTAAACTAATTCTATTTTATAAGGGGACCTTCACTGTGTCACTACTAGACAGAGGCACAGTATTCTAAATCTATTCTGTGCATTTTGTACCATTTTATGGGGTGGCGAAAGCCACATCACTATGGCTAGGCTTACAAATGCCCCAGGGCAGATAGCCTAGTACTAAACTATGAAAGGTAGGAGTCTATTGGAGGACACATGCACACACGCACACTTGTATGGCCACATCCCTATTTGAAATTTAAAAGATTGACAGTTCATCTTCTAGCATGTCTTTTGGGGTGGAAGAGGAAACTGGAGCATCCATCAAAAACTGATAGACATGTTGATACCAGAGAGAGACTTATTTACAAATCCTGAGTTACTCCATGTTTTGTTTAGTTCTTTTCACTGTTTTGAGTTGTGCATCTCCTTTTGAGCCAAAAGAAAGTTCTCCTATGCAGCTATGTCTCTAAAAACCTTAATCGTTAAAATGCTAATTCTGTGAAGTGTCCCAGTTTATACAGATAGCTAAGTCAGTCAGTAATTGCAAAATGTAAGTATTTTACAGTGGTAGTAGCCAACGCAGACCACAAATGTGAATGCACAAATGAGTGATTTTGTAGTTAGATCTGATAACTCTTTTGTACTTCAATTCTCTTTTGGTCAGATTTGATGAAGTTTAATCAATTATTTTTCTATTTTTCTTTGGACCAGAGGGGGGAGGCTGGATCCGATTTTGACCTTTTCTTAGATTGCTCCGAAACCTGGGTGGACGTAAATGGTCTCTGAGAAGAAGATTTAAAATATTTACTCTTGGGGGATTAAACCCCATATTGCCTCTCTAAAGGCAGAAGGAAGTAAGCCTTTCAGAATGGGTTTGTTTTTCCTTTCAACTTAGGCTCTAGGGTTAAACGCATGACAAATGGAGCAATTTTTCTGTAAATGTATAGGTCCAAGGCAATAAACACACAAAGTGTGGGCATCGCACACAGGAAGTTTATGCCCACACTTTACAAATTTTTTAAAACCAGTCGGGCATTTTTCTACTGTGACTACCACAATGCCAAACAACAACAAGCAATGCAGAATTGAAGATTGACAAACTAGATTTTTTTTTTATTGGATTGAACTAGAAAGAAGGAAAAAGAGAAGAAATGAAACGAGATATCAGCGATGGTAAAAAAAGAGTTGCACCAAGTGTAAAAAGGAAATACTATCAATAGTACTTTAAAAACGTACACAAAGTATGAGTGAGGGTAAGGGATAAAAACTGTATTGAAAATACTACAAGAGGATTAACAGATAACTATTAAGATTTATAAGAAATGCAAAGACTTGTCTGTAAATCACTCGAGAGCTATGGTAAACAACGTCTTTCACTAAAAGAGGGAAACGAGACTTGAGGTTGGTGCATTATGGATAAGGGAGAAGATCCAGAATTTTTGGTTGCCACGAGCTTTAGCAATGGCCGAGTTGGATCTAAGGGATCAGATCTAAGGGATCAGATCTGGACCCATTAGTTGAGGATAGAATGAAAACTGACAACATCAGATCACAAGTTTCCTACTATCATACTACTAAGTCTACAACACGGTTCCCACAAGTCACACACTAGTACAAGATGGTTGTTTTTCACTGTCTTTATAAGGGGAAAGCACAGCTTCAACAAAACGGACTCGACCACAGATGCAAACTGTGTCTGTTTACACAAACTTATATGCATCTCAAAATGTTAATCGGTATACTAATGCACTACAGTAGATCACCCTGCAATAAATACTGCCAACACTGAAAAGCACAAAATCAGAAGTTTCTACTAGAAGGCGAGTTCCCCCATGCATGCATTCAAAACCCCCCAATGTTAATATTTTCACTGCAAGATTATAGAACCTTGAAAAGAAATGCAATACTCAATTCTTATGACCTGGAGTACTATACAAATCTCCAAGGTCATACAGCACTGTAACAGAACAACAAAGAGGAGGCTTGGCAGAATAGCTACCCACTTTACGGATGTGGGGGATTTGCTCACCCTGCAAAAAGGATAAGCCATGTAGTGCACAGGGTAACTGAGCAGTGCACTTGTTAGCCATACTAGGTGCTTGGCTTGCCAGTTTGGTTCCAACTTTGGAGCATTATCTGAAAAATGTGCATGTCTTCCACGAGATGTGAGGATGTTCATCGTGTTACACTGCTGCAGTCATTACACTTGGGTTATCCTGCCGTCAGGCGGTTCCCCAGTCGGCCTGAGTTCCAAAGTCTTGGTCCGGCGTCGGTTGCAGTGTATACACTCGAACATCTGCATTTATGGTAGGTACAAAACTGTACTTTTGCTGTTTGTGACCCCCCACGCACACATATTCCAGACATATGTTGTACATTAAATGGTGATCCTCTATACAGTATGTAGGAGTGTATGCATATTTGTATCCTGGTACAGACTTGGCATACTATGCAGGATTACATTCTCTGCCCTAGGAAAGGTTCTCATTCTTCTGACTGGGACAAAGTTGGTTTGAATGCATGAATGAATACTGCACAGGTTAACTTTTTAGATTTTTGATTGTCAGATGAGATGTTTTGGACCGTCAGTTTTTGTTGCTGATCCAGTCAGCTTTGTTGAAGCTACATACTTCCCTTTGTGAGGCAGAGGTTAATTACTACATACCGAATAGGCAGCTATGTCCTTAGATATCCAATAATATGCTTTTGCTGCTACTTCTTAAAACTGAAAAAGTGAGCTCATTCTTTTGTCCACCTTTTTATGCTAAATGTTCTTACCTAGTGCTTTTAAAAGGAAAACAAGGTGAAAAGAAACTATAAAACCTTACTGATACAGCTACAGTATTAAAAAAATGTGGTCACATGCAAGATAGCAAAGAATTTAATAGCCACTATGCAATGAGGCAAACAAAATCATAGCAAATGAATAAGGCATGCCAAAGGACCAAGTGAAAGAACATACTGTTCATTACAAAAGCAGCACAAGATGAAGGCAATGCACTACACTGCAACTTCAGGAACCCCTGTGCAGTCTCAAGGAAAAGGAAGGCAATAAATGCAAATAGCAGGATTTTAGTATGTCTGTTCTGTAGTGTGTAAACCAGCAGACAAGCAAATATTCAAACAATTGTGATTGTGCCTTCAGCTCTAATATTCTGTTTCGGTGTACTAAGCAGTGTATTTTTATTTATTTATATATATTTTTTTACATCTTATTGTCCATTTAGTTTTAAAGCACATCTCTGAATAAGCTTTCCGTATCTACACCTCTATCATGTGCACATGTAAATGTATAAAGAATGCTGTATCATGTTCATATGATTATCTGCAGAAAGGAAATGTACCAGATTAAAGCTTACTACCTAAACAAGTACTGTGAGTGAAACGTAGTATGTGTGTGGCTAGGGCTTCCAAGTGGCCCCCTCCTGTGTTCCAAGGGAAAACATGCTTTTCAAATTAGGTAATTAGCACAGAGCAGACCACCCTAAATGTCGTATAAAGTATGTAACTTGTGTTTTGTAAAATCATTGTAAATGCCACAACTTAATGGCAAAGTAAAACTCAACCTTTCTCTTCACAACTCATTCTATATAAACAAACCCTACATCTGGGCTGACGTGCAAATGAATTTGTTTAGTCACATAAAAGAAATTCTCTTGAAGTGTCCTAAATTACAAAAGAATACATTGATTTCAGTTTATACAATGTTAAACTTCTGAATAGCTTGCCATAAATCTGTTAAGCAGTAAAACCTGAAATCCAAAAAACATGAAAAAAATGTATAAAACCCCCCTTTTGGCCAGAATTTCTGTTACTATTTTTGGAACATATTTCCTGTGCAGTCTTTAACCCACTTGCAAGAATGTTTCACACGCTGGCAATTTTCCCAGAGTTAAATTTCTTAAAGATGTCCATCACTACCTGCTCCAATGACATCTGATCTCAGTGTAAATGTTTTACAAAGTGCTTTATCTAATTATAAAAGACCACAGGACTGCATAAATGGTTAATACAAAACCACTGTAGGTGCACAGATTTGATGCACAGCTGTTAACGCAGGCTGCTGTTCTTTCAAGAACATTCAGAATGCACTGTCAAATGATTTTCTTAATCCTGACTCAACAAGTCTGCTGCCCAAATAAGACATGGAAGCATACTGCAGAAATTCATTTAGTTTACGAGGGAACTACAACAGCCCCAGAAGATCCTCTGAATTAACTATATGAAGGTGTACATCAGAGAATGCATGGCCAGAAGCAACTTACCAGTTTTGTCCCAGCCACTTTTATTTTTTTCATTTTTTACAATATTTTTATTAGTTTTGTGGACAAATGTGGGGTTAAGACAAGTCCCGCTAAACCCCGCCCACCGTCTAACAATCAGTGACTTCTTTTTGAATTTTAGTAATATCCATGCAAATGGAAGCATGAATATTCATTGTCTATTCGTAGTTTACCCTTTTTCTCAATGTAGTACAATGTCAGAGTTGCTATATTTAATTAGCGGGGGGGGGGGGGTTGCCCCCCCTGCAGAAATGAAGGAAATAAAATAATAGCACTATAGCTTCAAATATTTTTCCCCTTCGGTTTTGCAGGGGGGGGCAAGCCTCCCTGTTCCCCCAACCCCCCCACAAATTAAATGTACCAACTCCAAGACTGCGTTACATTGAGGAAAAGGGTAGAGTACGAATAGACAATGAATATTCATGCTGTATTTGCGAGACTGTCAATCATGATTGTTTCCCATACAGTAACACGCCCATTTTGTCTGTCAATCACTAAGACCATGCCCACATATGGATAGAGCTGCCTGAGAGGTACTACACTAATACAAAGCCTAAGATAGTTTCAGTTTTGCTGTTTTTTTTAAAACTATTTTTGCCTGCTGAGTAACTGAACCACTCAAAAAGAAACTGTAGCTTTTCACAGTGTTTGGTATGCAAAATCTCAGTGAATCCCCCTAAAAGAAGACTTCTGTTACAATGCACCCCAACCCCAAAAGTAAATGCCAAAATGTACCACTCTGAAGTTAGGAGCACATATAAGTATATTTGAACGAAAGGAAAAGCAAATTTTGGTAAATAACCGATTGCGTTCAGCTACTAGTTTCATTTATCTGCTATTTGTACACTACCTTTTTTTCTTACATTGGTTCCACATACAAGTACACACTTCCCAGTTTAAGGCATTAGCACAAAACTCTTCTCTACCACACAGCTAGTGTTTGAACTGAATAGAGGTCCATCTACTACCAAGTGATTAGTGCCAGTCATAGCTCTCAGCCTTCCATCTCTAAAATGAGGACTACTAGCCCTCATAATGTGGAACAAATGGGCAAAATGTAGAACACATACTAATGGCTTAATAACTTCAACTAGTAAGCCCATAGGATAGTTAAAATATGCTGGTTTTACTTATAAAGAAGATCTTTTAATGAATTAATATCATTCATTTCTATTTACCATGGATTTCACTTAAAATTCCTAACACTGAATGTGTGACAGTCTTTCAATGTGGAACACTGAGGAACTTTGAGGAACATGAACTTTTTAAGACCCCAAATGAGGTACTTTCCTCGTAATGATGTACACTTGAGAGGTATGATGCCAGTTTCACTGTATAGTGTGCCTGAAGCAGACACCATATATAACTGCGTGTGGTCAAAGTTAAATGATATTGAGCTGAACTGCCCAAACATAGTAAAGACTTGCACAGTTTAATGTTATTTGCTACAAAAAAGCAATTGCCAGAAAATGGAAATGAAAATCTAAACCAACTGCAATTTTAAGTACTGAATATTGTAAATGCAGATAACAAAAGTGGAAGTGGAGATCTTTAGAAAAGGAAAGGAGCAAACTAGAAAGAAAGAAATGTAATTTCTGGGAAAAATACATGCAGAATATTTTTCAGGAGGAGAAGAGAAATTTAAGGGAAGGTAGGAATTGAGCGATTTTAAATATTGTTGGAGTAAATGAAAATTGTTAAAATGTACAAAGCAAAAAGGATAGATTTAGGGCGCTTGCCGTACCGTTTGGCCCGCTAGCTAAAAAGTGAGGCGTCAGCCGGGCCTAACAGTCGATGAACCGCAGTCCCGACGCCGTTGACGTCAGGTACAGTGCCGCGGAGGTTTTATCAGGAGTTTCATGCCCGCTCCTGTTTGAAACTTAGTTGTCAGTGGATGTAAAGGAGGTTGAGGTAGGCTCTATTGGTGTGGGGCTTTCCTCAGGTAGTTATTCTTCCCCGGATGTCCAAAGAAGTTAGAGCCTCTTCTGTTGAAGCACTTTAGAGGTAGAGAAAAGCGAGCCAAAGAAGGGTTCTTGTGGAAACAGATGTTCCTACCTAGGAAACAGGAGTTTAAAATGGCAGAAGATTTGGCCTGAATGGATTAGAGGTTCTATGGGCCCTTTAATTACTAGGCCTAGAGGTACCTATTAGTTTGCCATTTTTGGTTCTCCTTGCCAGGGTTTGGGGCGTTTCATCTAAGATTTGCAGGAGAGATGCTCCATTCCCGTTCAGCTTCCAATGATGCGCCCTTCAGCTTTTTCTCCCTCCTGAGGATTGATCATTTTCCTTAACGTGATATCCCATGAGGGAGGACTGATTGAAGGGAAGGCCAGGTTTCATTACTCTGATTGGGAATTCCATGGCCAGGAATCTTTTTTTTTCAGGAGTTTCATATTCCCTCTGCGGGCTTCTCTGTGCTGGACCTCCTTATTCTGATTTTTCTCCTTAGCCTCTGAACCTCCCGGATTTGCCACCCGCTAATTTTTAAACCTGATTCATTTCCCAGGGTGCCCGGCTTAAAAGTATTACCTGAAGAACCAGGAGGGCTCTGCAGAAAGATTTGAATTGGGAATTCCTAGTTTTGTTAAGGCCCTCCTCTGTGGTTAAAAATCCTGAATGTAAAGACAAAGTTTTGAGAAGGGTTCAGAAAACCTCCCAGTCTTTGCCACCTGCTCTAGCCATGAGAGGATAGGTTGTCAGTGGGATGTATGCTGAAAAGTATTTTGTTTAAGAGAGCTGAATGGAAATCTAAGGTGGATTCTTCAGGGGCCTAAAGGGAGCAAAAAAATTGGGCTGGAAAGGGTTTATGTGTCTGGAACAAGAGGTGTATTTCTTTTGCAATGTGTGTGGGTGATGCTGTGCAGGCTCTCCCCGAGGGCCATGATTGTCAGTTTGCTGTTTGCAGCAGGCATGCCTGCTCCTCCCTTTGTGCTGCATTGAGCATAAGCTGGCAGCAAGGATTTTGATTGAATTTTAAGTGCTGATGTGTGTAAGGGTTCGGCTTGGCAAAGCAGTTTTGAAGAAAATGAGGTTAAAGCCAAGTCTAGGCCAAAGGAACGTTTTGACGAAGGCAAGGGCTTTGGATAGGTAGTAGAAATTGGCCTGCTATAAGCCAAGCAAGCCCTGAGAGTTTTGGATTGCTCAGGGGTAGAAGCCCACGCGGTAGGGGCAGGGCTCAAGGTCTCTTTTTAGGCCTAGAACAGGGAGTTCAAAGGCTCAGACTCTGGTGAGGGCAAAGTCATTCCTTTCCAGTGAAGTCAGACCCAATGATCTCATGCTCTGAGCAGGCCCAGTGTGGACTCATCCTGGCAGCTCCTTTTAGAGGAGGGCTGGTGGATTTTTGAAGAGAAAAATTGGGGGTCTGTTACTCAAGACAGATGGGTGAGGGATATCATTCACTACTTTTCAGTTGGATTTATTTCCATACAATGCCCCCTTTACAGGCATGCTTGCCTTTCTCAATTCCACACTCAAAAGAGGCTCAGACGCAAGACCAGACCGAACTTGGTATGTTGGTGGCCTGCTAAGTATGGACATATTGGTTGCTAGGATTCCCAGTGCCCCCTTTCAAAAGGTAGCGTGATAGGGAACACGGAGAGGCTCAAAGGCACAATCTCTCCTCAACACTAATCTGACATTCCCAACTTCAAGATGTTTTCGCTATCACTCCTTTAATTTTTGTTCAGTGTGTTCCTGTTTCAAAGTTCTTTAGGAACTCATTCTACTTACCTTTTATCCAAGATCAGAACAAGTTCATCAACATGGATTAAGTGTTTCGAGCTACAGTTTCTTGCTATTATCAGTTCTCTGCATTGCGTTTTGGCTCCTTTACTGCTGCTGAGCAATTGCCCAAGGTTCTGGCTCCAGTGATCTGGAAGACTCAGGCTACAAGGTTCTCTGGTCTTCAGTTACTTAGCCATACCGAAATCCTCTATGCCTTCTGCGCCCTCTTATTTCTACAGCATCCTTCTATGTTTATAGCAACTTCAAGTAATATGTTATTTCTGTGCTACCATTCCAAGTCCAACTGCATACCCTCTCAAGACATGACCTACAGCAGTGTGAGGAAGAAGGCAGCAGCCCAGATGGTGCACTTAAGTCGACATGGCCTTTTAACCCCTATGCCTTGACAAAGAGTTGCAGGACTTACTCAGTCCAACTATGGACTGCAGGACAGTCCTTCTCTTTTTATAAGGACAACTATCTTACAGGGTCTTGGGTTCATCTCCTTCTTCCAAACTGCAAATGTGGAAACTGCACTATCAGGAAGCAAAAATCATATATGGACGCACTGCCAGGATTTGACCCTGCTCGGTCTGGAAACCATTATTCATGCCTTATCAAAGTATCTTTTGTGGTGGGCTCAGGAATGTCCAAGAACAAACAACTAAATAGAGTGACCAGTCCTCTCAAGAATTTTAACGCCAGATGCCAATTTTTTGGCTACTGCCTGAGGAATCTCACCTAAACTCAAATAAAAGACAAAGACACTGCCAGGCTACAGCATTACTTCATCAACACATGAAGGAGATGTTGATCCTCCAGTTCATGACATTGGCCAGGCATGAGCTGTCTGGTCCAGGCAGGCATCTGCATATGGGGGCAATACAAGTGTCATGTACTACACTCAACAAGCACTTCTTACCAGGAAGGTGATACCTCTAACAGACAAAGCAATGATTTTCAAGAAACTTTTTGCTTGCTCAACTCCAGAAGTTCATCTAAACACCAGGCAAGCATGCACAGCCAGGCTTAGCAGATGTTGGCGCAGGAAACCTAATGACCCTCATTGAGGGAAACTGATCTCTTTGGTATTTCCTTATTGTATGATAAAGTGTGACCTCCAAACCCTCCCACATATCATGTTCGGCCCAATGTGTAGTCCAAATACCGCACAAAGGGGTTTCCATCAGACATTGTTCAGGGCAATGCTTGATTAAACCTGACAAAAAACCTTCATGTGTATGTGCTTCCAGCTGCCACTTCTTCCACTCTTGCCTCCTCACAATTAAACTTTAAAACCTGGATGCCAAGGATGATTTTGGATTCTCCAGATTGGCCTCGCAACACTGTACTCCACTACTACGAGTCTTAAGCAGAGCCTCCATGGCCTTTACCTCTGAATACCTCCTCGCCCACTCAGAAGGACGTCATCTGCCTCATGTCAAGCTTCACTCTCTTCATCTCTCAGTCCACTAAATTCTGTTGTGCTGCTTCACTGTTGAAATCTAACAGCCAACAACATTCTGAATGCATTATGGAAGTCTTTCAGTTAAGTACAAGGAGAGTGTAAGTTGAAAATGAAGAGGAAGAAAATAGTTCTTAAAAGAAAATGAGATCACAAGAGGGAATTGGAATTTGTTTTTATAGTACCCTGTGTTATTGACAAATATCTTTCCTTCTTCTAATTGACTTCATGTTCTTTCTTCTTCCTAGGCGATTGATTGTGGGCAATTCCTTCTCTTTCACATCCTTTGTGACAGCAGTTTCAACTTAACTTCTCAAAATTTGTTAAGCAGTTCCAGAGCTCTCACTCCTGCTTGGGTGTCCACTCTTTGTACCCATTTTAATTTGTCTCTAATTTCTTTTTTGAAAACTCAATTTGCTGACCTGAAATACTTGGCTACTGCTTTTTTGAAAACACTGTCCTTCTCTACTATGACTTCTCATGGTCTGAAGCCCAGGCCTTGGCTATTGTGAGAGAGCTTGCAGGCCCTTATGGCAGTAGCAGTATCATTTTTTTTCTAATCCTTCTTTTTTGATTTTCTAATGGTTTCCTACTTGGCTTTAAAACTATTGTTGGAATTTGCTTTAGCACAATGCATTTCATTTGGGTTAAATTTATCAAGATTTTCCCCTAAAAGGGGAAAAGATTTTGCACACTTTAGATGTACACAGCAGGTTACTAAATTTATTATTTAAGCAGGACTAAAGTTTAATGTTGATTACAAGCAGTTGTTATTTTTTTGGTTTCTGTTCAAATTTAACTATTTCTTTCAAAAATTGGCTTTTCTGTTGCATTGGTTTTTGCATGATCATTTGGCATTCCCATCATGTGAATAGGCCTCTGTCCACTATTTGCCTCATCACTTCAACACTGCCTCTAAGGTGGCACATTGATGTTCTTTCAAACAGGGGATTTTTTTTCAGTGCATACTGGGAGTTCAGTGCATACTTCCTTCCCTATCTACTCTAAGTCTACTCTAAGCATTGCCAGGGCTGTTTCTACAGCTGTTTTGCAAGGCATGTTGTCAGCTCTCCTTCTTTTGCATTTTGTCAGCCTCCCTTAACTTGATGTTTGCAGCTCTCACTTCAGCAATGGGGTTCTACCCCTTTTAAAGGACAATTTGTACCTTGCTATAAATGTAGATAAATGAGTATGTGTGCTTGCTGCAGTCCAATCAGTATCTCCTCCTCCCCTTCCCTTCTCCTCCTTATCCAGGTGAGCTTACATGCTTATATTTTTGTATATATATTGTATATATATCTGTATATAATATTGTGCATATTGGGTGCAGGTATTTTGGGCCTTGTCTTTCCTTGTCTTTTCGGGGTCTTTGAGATCTCTGGATATGACGTCGGGGTCAGCATTGATTAGTACCCTTGATCGTACCCTGGCTGCTGCCCAAGGCGCTGGCGGCTGACCGTACCTACTACTGGTGGGCGTCGGACGGACTGCTGGACTATACCTACACAAAAGTGACTGCAGCAATGGAATCCTCGAACATCTACATTTATGGTAGGTACAAAACTGTACTTTTTTACACTTGCCAGGAGCAAAAATACAGGATGCAAGTAGAATGCCTTAATGTAAGGAAGTATGGGGCTGTTTATATTCATGTTGATTATAATGTTCTCATTTTCAGTTACTCAGTGACTGTTGTTAGGGAGCTTAGGAGCCCACTTAGAAAACATAGCTTGTAAAGGTGTCAGAACATGGTTTTCCAAAAATTACATTTAGAAAGGAGATTCAGGTCAGTGTGAATACAAATATTGTTTAGGTAAATACCTACATGAAAAAATGACATTTTTTAAAAAGTGGAAATATGATGAATATCTAAGCCTAATTTTGGGCTCAAACATGCAGGATGGGGTCCACTTGTCAAGACAAGGGAAAATAATTTTAAAGGTACATATGCTGTAATATTTGACTAACACAAGGCAAGATCTTGCTATGCCAGAAATATAACAGTTCACTGATAGCAACATTTGATTGATCTGTCATCATCATCTTCTTTCGGCTGTTCCCGTTAGGGGTTGCCACAATGGATCTTCTGTTTCCATTTCTTCCTGTCCTCTACATCATGCTCTTTCACACCCAACTGCCTGCATGTCCTCTCTCACCACATCCATAAACCTCATCTTAGGCCTTCCTCTTTTCCTCTTACCTGGCAGCTCCATCCTTGGCATCCTTTTCCCAATATACCCAGCATCCCTCCTCAGCACGTCCAAACCATCGCAATCTCGCGCCTCTTGCTTTGTCTCCAAACTGAGCTGACCCTCTAATGTACTGATTCCTAATCCTGTCCATCCTAGTCACACCCAGTGCAAATTTTAACATCTTTAACTCTGCCACATCCAGCTCTGACTCCTGCCTTTTCGTCAATGCCACCATCTCCAACCCATATAACATAGCTGGTCTCACTACCCTCTTGTAGACCTTCCCTTTCACTCTTACTGGTACCCATCTGTCACAAATCACTGCTGACACTCTCTTGTCCACCCATTCCACCCTGCCTGTACTCTCTTCTTCACCTCTCTTCCACACTCACCATTACACTGAACTGTTAATCCCAAATACTTAAACTCATCCACCTTTACCAGCTCTACTCCCTTGCATCCTCACCATTCCTCTACCCTCCCTCACATTTACACACACATATTCTGTTTTAGCCCTGCTGACCTTCATTCCTCTCCTCTCTAAAGCATATCTCCACCTCTCCAGGGTCTCCTCAACCTGGTCCCTACTCTCACTACATATCACAATGTCATCTGCAAACATCATAGTCCAGGGGGCCTCCTGTCTGATCTCATCTGTCAACCTGTCCATCACTACTGCAAATAAGAAAGGGCTCAAAGCTGATCCCTGATGAAATCCCACCTCCACCTTAAACATATGTGTCACTCCCACCACAGTCCTCACCAATGTCACACTGCCCTCATACATATCCTGTACCACTCTTACATACTTCTCAGACACTCCTGACTTCCTCATACAATACCACAACTCCTCTCTAGGCACCTTGTCATATGCTTTCTCTAAGTCCACAAAGACACAATGCAACTCCTTCTAACCTTCTCTGTATTTCTCCAACAACACTCTCAGAGTAAATATTGCATCTGTAGTGCTCTTTCTGGCATGAAACCATACTGCTGATCACTAATTATCACCTCCCTTCTTAACCTAGCTTCCACTACTCTTTCCCATAACTTCAAGCTGTGACTGATCAATTTAATCCCTCTGTAGTTACTGCAACTCTGCAAATCACCCTTATTCTTAAAGATAGGTACCAAAACACTTTTTCTCCACTCCTCAGGCATCCTCTGACTTTCCAAAATTTCATTAAACAATCTGGTTAAAAATTCCACTGCCATTTCACCTAAGCACCTCCATGCTTCCACTGGTATGTCATCTGGGCCAACAGCCTTTCCATTCTTCATCCTCTTCATAGCTGACCTTACTTCCTCCTTGCTAATCTGTTTCACTTCCTGATTCACTATCCCCACATCATCCAACCTTCTTTCTCTCTCATTCTCTTCATTCATCAGCCCTTCACAGTACTCTTTCCATCTACTCAACACACACTCCTCACCTGTGAGTACGTTTCCCTCACTATCCTTTATCACCCTTACCTGCTGCATATCTTTCCCAGCTCTGTCCCTCTGTCTAGCCAATCGGTACAGGTCCTTTTCTCCCTCTTTAGTGTCCAATCTCTCATACAACTCCCCATATGCTTTATCCTTAGCCACCTCTCTCTTTGCCATGCGTCTCATCTCCTTAAACTCATGTCTACTTTCTTCATCTCTTTGACAATCCCACTTCTTCTTCTTCACCAGCCTCTTCCTGTGTATACTGTCCTGTACTTCCTCATTCCACCACCAGGTCTCCTTGTCCTCCTTCCTCTGCCCAGATGTCACACCAAGCACCTTTCTAGCAGTCTCCCTTTCTAGCTCTGCTGTAGTTTTCCAGTTATTCAGTAACTCTTCACTGCCTCCCAGTGCCTGTCTTAACTCTTCCCTGAACTCCACCTCACAATCACCCTTTTTTAACTTCCACCATTTAATCCTTGGCACTACTTTCACACTCCTCCTCCTCTTCTTAATGACCAACGTCATCCTACAGATCACCAATCTATGCTGTTTAACTACACTTTCCCCTGTCACCACTTTACAGTCTCCAATCTCCTTCAGACTGGCCCTCCTACATAAGATATAATCCACCTGTGTGCATCTTCCTCCACTCTTGTATGTCACCCTATGCTCCTCCCTCTTCTTAAAATACGTATTCACCACAGCCATGTCCATCCTTTTCGCAAAATCCACTACCATCTAGCCTTCTACTTTCCTCTCCTTAACACCATACCTGCCCATCACTTCCTCATCCCCTCTGTTCCCTTCACCAACATGCCCATTGAGGTCCGCTGCAATCACTAGTCTCTCACCCTTGGGTACACTCAACACCATCTCTGCTGGTTGTTAATGCTAGGAGCTTTAGTAATGTTTTTTCACTGGAAAATTTTCTACGCTGACATAAGGGTAATGTTATTGTCTGGGAACCATGGTTAAAGAACACTGACTGGAAAAAAGTTCTTTCAGAGTGTGAATGTTTTTACTGTAACAGAAATTCTAACAAAAATCAGATGGAGGTGTTATAAGACTTTTGATAACTACTGCTTTTAATTTTTCTCAAATTATTACATGTTCGAAGATTGCAATACTGTACCTTATGCATAAAGACATCCCTGGAACTGGGGATGCCCAAATTCCTCACTGTTGCAGTAGCCTTTTTTTTGGCTATATAGGCTGTTTTGCCCAAGACAACAACCGACAAACTTCCAAAAGTTCTGGTTCCCTCCCACTCATTCTTTCTGAGTGCTGATTGCTCAAACCTGTGGAGCGAAAACTGTAAGAGTGTAAAGTTTTCAGGACTTTCTCGCCCAAAAATTAAGCAGCAGGATACCCATCTTGAAACATAAAAGCCAGAAATAGCCACCAAATCTATTTCCCAACAATAATCACATACAATATGGAAATAGTGTGACTACTGCAGCAATGTGGAATTCAAATATCTACTGTTACAGGTTAAATGCAACTTGCATAACTGTACTATGTTCATCATCCCCACTGCTGCAGTAGCCTTTAGCTATATGAGTTGATTACCAAAGCCTATCCAACTTGGGAGAAGGAAAGATATAGATCCAAGAGTCCCTGGAGAATGGTCCTAACAAAGCCAATCATGAATCTAGAAATAGAATGCAGTTTGAAATGCCTTGTAAAAGTATGTATATAGGAACATGCAGCTCCTAGAGTCCACCCTTTCCAGTATGCCTTTGAAGAAGACAAGGCCTTGATATTACCATGGTGGTCATAAATGGCAATAGCTGAGGATAACCATCAGGATCCAGTCTATTTTGACATGGATTGTCCCGTCTTTATCCAACTTAATGAACAGCCAATCAGCTTTTCTAAAGGACTGTGTTCTATCAATATATTACCTGAGCTGCCTATGCATGTTCGGAGTATATAGAATCCTTTCTCCCTGATTCTGAGAGTCTGAATAGAACAACGAGAGACTGATGGTTTGCCTTAAAGTAAACTCTGAAACAACCTTTGGCATGAGAGAGAGATTTGTTTGTAATGACATAAGACATAAATACCCGCTATAGAAGACCAGATAGGGTTTGATCACCATGAGAGCTTGCAACTTGTATGTTCTTCTTAGAAATGCCAGAGCAATGAGAACAATTTTCCATGTAATGAACCTTGAGCCTGTTTGTCTCCATTTGAACATTCACATCAGTGTTAACTTTTCCAGCACAAACTTAAAATCTCAGGAAGGAGCAACCTGTTTTATGGGAAGTCTCGGGTATAAAGTACAGTTGTGTACACTTACCATAAATGTAGATGTTGTAGAGTATTCACTGTTGCAGTCATCACACTTGGGGTTATCTGCCTGCAGGTAGCCCTCAGTCGGCCCGAATACCAGAGTCTTGGGATTTCTGCTTCAGATGCTGTCGCCTCTTCCATGACATCAGGTCGTCAGGGGTATAAGACATGCAGCCGATGCCATTACATCAGATGTTCATCGTGTTACACTGCTGCAGTCATTACACTTGGGGTTATCCTGCCATCAGGTGGTCCCGCAGTCTGGTTATCCTGCCGTCAGGCGGTCCCGCAGTCGGCCAGAGTTCCAAAGTCTTGGTCCGGCGTCGGTTGCTGTCGCTTCTTCCCTGACGTCAGTGCTCCAGGGATATGTAAGATGCATCCGACACCATTTTCAGACCTTCACAACTTACCATTAAAACAACAGCCAAGACAAAAGTACCAGTAAAGACAAAGAAACAAGTACAGCATTCTCCTGGACAGTCCTCCTGGACAGTCCTCCATGCCTAAGAAACAGATGCTTAAAATGGCCGAAGACCTCATTACTCTAATCAGGGGTTCCCATCCCCCTCCTGAGAAAAGGCCTAGGCAGGATACAGACTATGATTCCTCTGATCAGGTTTCCATTTCCTCTGATTCCTCTTCAGACCAGGGATACTCTCTACCCCCCTATGAGGACTCTGATGCTGAAGAATCTATCCCTTCAGCCTCTCCTCCTGAGGATTATTCTTTTGGGGAAACTTTACATACCATGAGAGTGCATTTCCATTTTGAAAGTCAGGATTACTCAGAATCCAAGAAAAGGCTCAGGGATTTCCTTTTATTGCCTCAGCACAGGCCCCTGGCTATTCCGCCTGTGCTAGATATTGTGGATGATGTGTTCTCTGAATCCAGCATATCTCCTGATTCTTTGCCTCCCGCACCAGCTAAGCCAGATAGGTATTATAGAGTCCCTGACTCTCACAAGTTTCTTTATAAAAACACTTCTGCTGATCCAGGAACTATTTCCCAGGGTCCAAAAAGGGTTAAGGCTTCCATTGCAAAAAATCCAGTACCCTCTGACAGAGATTCCAGAGCTTTGGATAGATGGGGGAAGAAAGTATACACTTCAGCAACTTTAGCAATAAGAGCTTTAAATTGCCAGTTTCACATGCTTAAGTACCAACAATATTTAATGGCTCAGTTAAAACAGAAAATGCTTGCAAGCTCAGAAGCTCCTTATTTTAAAGAAATGCAGGATTTATTGCATGCAGTTGAACAGGTGGGAAAACATACTTTGCAATGTGGCTTTGATTCTTTAGTGGCCTTTTGTAGAGCAGCAGTTACAGGTTCGGTGATTCGAAGACATGCTTGGTTAAAAGAACAGAGTTGACCTGATCATGTTGAGGCAAAATTATTGGATGCTCCTTTACAGCATGATATCTTGTTTGGTGTTAAGGCAGAAGAGGTGTTAAAGAAAATGGCGGATAAAGCTAAATCTATGCAAACAGTCAAGGATTTCTTACAGGTACAGCCACCTCGATTTAGCAGAAATTGGCCAACAAAGAATTGGTCCTTTCCAGTGTCAGACAGGCCACAGAGAGGTAGATACAGATGCCCAAGAGGCAGATCTCAACCCCAAGGCTCAAACAGACAATGACCGTGGGGCACCGCAACCCCAAAAGGAGGTGAGGACAAGTCTCAACCTTACAGGAAACAGTCACAATGACTTTCCACTTCGTACGCCAAGCACTTCCCTTTTGGAAGCCCCCTTAGGGGGAAAACTAGCACTTTCCGAAATTCAAAATGTTGACATTACAGCAGTTTCTATCCATGCTGGGCAAGAAGGCTTGGCTTGTTACTCTGGACCTCAGAGAGGCATACCTGCATGTCCCTATCAGACAAAATTGCAGAAGATACCTCAGATTCAAAGCTGGTCCAATGCACTACCAATTCTCTGCACTGCCCTTTGGCTTATCTACTGCGCCCAGGGTCTTCACAAAGTGCTTGGCACCAGTAATTGCATTTTGCAGACAAAAAGGAGTTCAAATATATCCACACCTGGACGACTGCCTCATTCAAGCAGAGACAAAAGACATTCTTCTACAGCATCTGGCGTTTGTAAAAAGGTTGCTAATTTCTCTAGGGTACACAGTAAACGAAAAGAAGTCAAAACTAGTGCCCTCGCAAAAGATTATATTCCTGGGTGCAGGCTTAAATACAACGGCCCAGATGGCTTACCTCACGCCAGACAAACAAATTCAACTAACTCAATATTTTCAATTACTGGCAAAAAAGTCCCATCTCCCTGCAAGAAAAATTCTGCAGGCCCTGGGATACATGTCATCCTACATAATACTAATACCATATGCCAGACTGCATATGAGGAAATTACAATGGTACCTAAAAAGTGTTTGGACTCAACACTCTCAAAGTTTAGAAGCAGTAATACCAATGATTCCCTGCCTACAACAGGAGTTTCGATGGTGGGCACAGGCATGTCACCTAAACAAGGGTCAGCCTTTTACCCTACCCACAGCCAGGCAGACTCTAACAACAGATGCTTCGGATTACGCCTGGGGAGCACACATGGCAGGAAAATGCATTCAGGGCAAGTGGACCACAGACCAGATGCATCTTCACATCAATCAAAAAGAGATGTTGGCTGTTCAAAATGCCCTAACAGCTTTCAAGGACCTTCTGCATCCAGGACAACTATTATTAAAGACAGACAGCACCACAGTAATGTGGTACATAAACAAGCAAGGGGGCACTCATTCTTATCCCCTATGCAGGCAAGTCATGACCTTGTGGAACACATCTCTAACGTATCAAGTTCACCTGCAAGCACAATTCCTGCCAGGAAAGAAAAATACTCTGGCAGACGATCTCAGCAGAAATATCATGGACCCTCACGAATGGAAATTGAATCCACAAATCTTCAGCATTGTAATGCAAAAATGGGGATGCCCAGACATAGATCTTTTTGCCTCCCCATTGAATTGCCAACTACAAAAATTCTGCACAAGGACTTATCACAAACAAGCATGGAAAGTGGATGCTCTTTTGTTCAGCTGGAAAAACTTAAAAGTTTATGCCTTCCCGCCACTGCCTCTCCTTTCAAAGGTACTCCTAAAAGCCAGACAAGAAAAACCACAGATGATCCTGATTGTTCCAGACTGGCCACGCCAGCACTGGTACGCTATCTTAAGGAACTTAGCTCAAGGCCAACCATGGATTTTGCCTCAAATTCCACACCTTCTGACAACAAAACAATCAGATCCTGCACAATCAGCTCAAAACCCTAAACCTGACTGCATGGCAGATTCATTAGTCAAACAGGCAACATCTCTCTCTAAAGCTGTTATGGATGTCATTTTGGAGTCCAGGAGGCCTAGCACCAGGAAAGCTTACTCAAAAAAATGGAAGAGATTTTGCGCTTCGAACCAGGCTCAAAGCCTTGACCCTCTTGTTCCAAACAATCCTCAGATTTTACAATACTTAACTGAGATGCTGGACAGAGGTCTATCCTTCTCATCAATTAAGATCCACGCCTCTGCCATTTCAGCACATTACAACACGGATCCTCCTTTATTCTCTCATCCCTTGCTAAAGCAGTACCTCAGAGGGGATAAAAACATAAGACTGCCCCGGAGAGCACCAACACCAACCTGGGACTTCAATTTCGTTTTGGGAAAACTAACTCTGCCACCTTTTGAGCCAGCCAATACAGCCGATCTAAAATTTTTATCATGGAAAACAGCTCTGCTCCTGGCAGTAACTTCAGCATGAAGAGTCTCAGAGCTACAGGCATTAATGGCAGTGCAACCTTTTATAATTTTTCATCAGGACAGGGTTTCTTTAAGGACAAACCCTACCTTTGTGCCAAAGGTGGTATCTAGTGTGGCTCTTAACCAAACCATCCATTTGCCAACCTTTTATCCAAACCCCCAGAATAAAGGGGAGAAACTTCTACATTCTTTGGACATACACAGGCAGCTACGCTTCTACTTGGACAAAACAAAAGCTTTCTAGAAAACTGAGCAACTGTTTGTAGCATATGCTGCAGGATAACAGGGCAAGGCGATCTCAAAGCAGACTATATCCAAATGGATAGGACACTGTATTCGTAACTGCTGCACACAGCATGGAAAATCAGTCCCAAATAACATTAGGCCACATTCCACCAGGGCAACAGCCACTTCAACAGCCTTTCTCAGAGGAGTACCTACCAAGGAAATTTTGGAGGCTGCAACTTGGAGTTCAGTGCACACCTTTACCAAACATTACCACCTGCCTCTTTACTCTAAATCCAGAGCAGGATTTGCCACTGTAGTTCTGCAGGGCCTCATAGCCAATCCTAACTCTTTATAGACCAGCCACCCAACCTTAGCTTTGGGATTCTACCCAAGTGTAATGACTGCAGCAGTGTAACATGATGAACATAGTACAGTTTTGTACCTACCATAAATGTAGATGTTAGAGTGTTCACACTGCTGCAGTCCAGGTTACCCTCCCTCCATCCCCTCTGAACTAGCTGGACTTATCTAAAACTTTTTTATCCGATACAACCTTTGTGGTGTATTTGCTTGTAACTGAAGGTATTGTTTTTATTTTATATGTATATTTTTTATTAGCAATATGTATTGCCTACCTACTTGGGGGCACCTGGCATCTGGGCCAATAAAAACTGAAGAAAATGGCGTCTGATGCATCTTATATACCCCTGGCGTATTGACGTCAGGGAAGAAGTGACAGCAACCGACGCCGGACCAAGACTTTGGAACTCTGGCCGACTGCGGGACCACCTGACGGCAGGATAACCACAAGTGTAATATCTGCAGCAGTGTGAACACTCTAACATCTATATTTATGATAGGTACAAAACTGTACTTTTTTCTTGCCCCAGATGTCAGGAGACCCCAAAATAGGAAGCTATTACATGGTGTGGAACACCTCCAGTAAAAAGTAAATATCCCTGCCATAAAAGATGGCCATAAAGAAGATAGGTAGATGGGATAGAGAAAGCCGGGGGGGGGGGGCTAGAGGGAGGGAAACCAGGACTGCGACAGTGAATACACTCTAACATCTACATTTATGGTAAGTGTACACAACTGTACTATGTTCTTCATGTTTCACTGTTGCAGTCATCACACTTGGGTTGATTTCCAAAGCTGAGGATGGGTGAAGGCAGTCAAGAAGTGTTAGAGCTGGCTAGCAGGCCTTGTAAGACTGCTGTAACAAGTCCAGCTCTGGATTTAGAAAAAATAGGTAAGTGGTAATGCTTGGTGAAGGTGTGTACAGAACTCAAGGTTGCAGCTTCCAGAATGTCCCTAGTAGGGACTCCCGAGGTTGAAGTAGCTCTAGTGGAATGAGTTCTGATCCCCAGAGGGGTAGGTTTTCCATGGTGCATGTAGCAGAAATGGATGCAGTGTGCTATCCATTTGGAAATGGTTTTCTTCGAAATGGCTTTGCATTCTGCCCCTGTAGCAAAGCTGACTAGCAGCTGGCCAGATTTTCTGAAATGCTTAGTCCTGTCAAGGTAGAACCTGAGCTGTCTGTGCACATCCAAGGAGTGCAGGATCCTTTCCCCTTTATTCTGAGGATTAGGGAAAAAGGTTGGCAAATGGATGGATTGGTTTAAAGCCACACTAGATACTTCCTTGGGCATAAAGGAAGGGTTAGTCCTGAGGGAAACTCTGTCAGCTTGGAAAATAATGAAGGGCTCCACCGCCATTAGTGCTGTAACTCAGACACTCTTCTTGCTGAAGTAATAGCTAGAAGTAAGGCTGTTTTCCAAGAGAGGAATTTTAACTCTGCTGAAGCAGCAGGTTCAAAAGGGGGAAGTGTGAGCTTCTCCAGTACAAAGTTAAGGTCCCAGGCAGGGGTGTGAGCTCTCCTAAAGGGCCTTAAATTGTTAGCTCGTCTCAGGAACTGTTTGATGAGAGGGTGAGAAAAGAGAGTTGGCTCAGTATTATAATGAGCTGAGATGGCAGAGGCATGAATCTTAATGGATGGGAAGGATAGGCCTCTGTGGAGCAGCTCTGCTAGGTAATCGAGGATTTGAGGTAAGGTAGGCACAGCTGTGTCCTTTCCTTGAGACTGACTCCAAGAACAATATCTTTTCCACTTTTCAGCATAGGATTTCCTAGTTCTAGGCCTTCTGGACTCAAGGATGACATCCAGCACCTGTTTGCTGAGGGATGCTGGTGGTGTATTCAGGGGATAAGCCAGGCTGCAAGGTTTAGGGTTTGCAGCTGTGGATGCAAAATCTGTCCCTCCTGCTGAGACAGCAGGGAAGGTTTCTGATGTAGGTGCCAGGGTGGCACTGCTGTCAGACTGAGTAGGAGTGGGTACCAGTGCTGGCGTGGCCAGTCTGGTGCAATAAAGATTGCCCTTGGCCTGTCCTGTATGATCTTGAGTAGTACTTTTGAGATGAGGAGCAGAGGAGGAAAGGCATAAATTGAGAGGTTTTCCCATGTAAAGGATAGGTGTCCACCTTCCAGGCTCTGCTGTGAGGGTTCTTGGTGCAATATTTGCTCTATTGGTGGTTTTGGGTGGGAGGAAAAAAGGTCCACCTCCTGTGTTCCCCACCTCAAGTTAGAAGTTTGAATGAGTTGGGGTCCAGTTTCCACTCGTGAGGGTCCAGTAGATTTCTGCTTAAGTCGTCTGCCAGTGCATTTTGCTTGCCTGGCAGGAATTGAGCTTGTAGGTGCACCTGGTTGCTCAAGGCTGTGTTCCACAGAGCCATGGCTAACCTGCAGAGTGGGTAAGAATGCGTTCTGCCCTGTTTGTTTATGTACCACATAACAGTGGTGTTGTCTGTCTTTATCAGGAGCTGTCCTGGAAGGATAAGGTATTTGAAGGCTGTCAGAGCATTCTGTACAGCAAGCATCTCTTTTTGATTGATATGCAGGGGAATTTGTTCTGGGTTCATTTTGCCTTGAATGCATTTGCCTGCCATGTGAGCCCCCCATGCATAGTCTCGTGCGTCTGTTGTGAGGGATTGGGCGGCGAGGATTTGAGTGAAAGGAAGTCCCTTATTGTGGTTGCATGCTTCTGCTCACCAAAGGAACTCTGCCCTTTGACAAGTTATGATAGGAGTCACTGTTTCCAGGTCTTAAGAATGTTGACACCAGAGACTTTTTAAGTACCATTGAAGCTTTCTCATATTCAGTCTTGCATATGGAATTAGCAGAATGCATGAGGCCATGAACCCTTGGGCTTGCAGTATTTTCCTTGCAGATAGCTGGGTTTTGGTGGCCATTAGGTTGAAATAGTTTGTCAAATGGACCTGCTTTTCTGGAGTGAGGAGAATGCCATCTGGGAAGTTGTGCTCAAGCTTGCTCCCAGGAATACAATTTTTTGGCTGGGCACCAGTTGTGATTTATTTTCGTTGATGGTGTATCCCAGTGAAGTTAGAAGTCTTTTTACAAATAGCAGGTGCTGAAGTAGCAATTCCTGACTGTCCACCTGAATCAGGCAATCGTCCAAGTATGGGTAGATTTGAATATTTCTCCGCCTGCAGTATGCAATGGCTGGAGCCAGGCATTTTGTGAATACTCTGGGCGCAGTAGATACACCAAAGGGAAGTGCAGAGAACTGATAGTGCAAAGAGCCTACCCTGAAATGTAGATATTTCCTGCAAGACTCCCTTATGGGGATGTGCAGATAAGCTTCTTTTAAGTCTAGGGTGACTAACCAGGCATCCTTGGCTAGCATAGGAAGAAGCTGTTGCACTGTAAGCATTTTGAATTTTGAGACCACCAGGAAGGTGTTGAGAATTAATAGATCCAGGATGGGGTGCCAAGAACCCTCTCTTCTGGGCACCAGGAACAGTCTGGTGTAGAAACCCTGCCCCCTTTGTTCTACTGGAACAGGTTGAATAGCCCTGATACGAATAAGGGAAATTACTTGCTTTTGAGCGTCTGCCCACTGGTTCGGAGGAAGGTCTGGCAACCCTCTTGGGGTTGGCAGTGAGTGGAAGTAGAATCTGTATCCCTGGGATACAATGTTTAGAACCCATCGGTCCTGAGTAATTGACATCCAGATGTTCATCGTGTTACACTGCTGCAGTCATTACACTTGGGTTATCCTGCCATCAGGTGGTCCCGCAGTCGGCCAGAGTTCCAAAGTCTTGGTCCGGCGTCGGTTGCTGTCGCTTCTTCCCTAACGTCAGTGCGCCAGGGGTATATAAGATGCATGCAATGCCATTTTCTTCAGTCTTTCTTGCCGCGCGGTGCCCGAAGCAGAAGCAGTTCGCAAGTGCTGGTCGGCCGACTCCTGAGTTTTTTGAAGTCAAATTTCAGATCCAAAGTCTTCAATAAAGCTAAGTACCCCATTGGGGAAACTTTTTTCTTGCCTCAGACCAATGTCAGAAAAAGTTAATAATTGTATTTCTTGTGGGAAGCAAATACCTCATAAGGACTTCCACTCTTACTGTATTCCATGCCTAGGCCCTGATCACGACGTCACTAGTTGTCGGTTTTGTGCTCATAAGGACTTCCACTCTTACTGTATTCCATGCCTAGGCCCTGATCACGATGTTACTAGTTGTCGGTTTTGTGCTAGATTTAACAAACGCACTATAAAAAGACGTTTTGATTTTGCTTTGCACTACTTTGGCCGAAGGTTCAATTATACTATGCCGTCGGATCAACCGACGACCGCATTACTGAAAAAACGCAAGGACACGGATAAAGACAGGCATCCAAGGTCCAAAACCGACGACGAAACCTCTTCTAGGCCAGTCGCCGGTTCTCAGTGAGGCGCTTTCGCAGCCTCTGACACCCGCTACCTCAGAGCCACAGGCCGCCTCCGACTCCCAAATGGAGACAACTAGGCCTCTGGAAACTCAAGGTATTGGGCCAACGGAAACTAATCCCTCAGATGGGTTCAGAGCCCTGAGCAGGCATCGGCTTCTGAGGGTGTTTTCAGACCTTCACAACTTACCATTAAAACAAGAGCCAAGACAAAAGTACCATTAAAGGCAAAGAAACAAGTACAGCATTCTCCTGGACAGTCTTCCATGCTTAAGAAACAGATGCTTAAAATGACCGAAGACCTCATTACTCTAATCAGGGGCTCCCATCCCCCTCCTGAGAAAAGGCCTAGGCAGGATACAGACTGTGATTTCTCTGATCAGGTTTCCATTTCCTCTAATTCCTCTTCAGACCAGGGATACTCTCTACCCCCCTATGAGGACTCTGATGCTGAAGAATCTATCCCTTCAGCCTCTCCTCCTGAGGATTATTCTTTTGGGGAAACTTTACATACCATGAGGGAGCATTTCCATTGGGAAAGTCAGGATTACTCAGAATCCAAGAAAAGGCTCAGGGATTTCCTTTTATTGCCTCAGCACAGGCCCCTGGCTATTCCGCCTGTGCTAGATATTGTGGACGATGTGTTCTCTGAATCCAGCTTATCGCTTGATTCTTTGCCCCCTGCACCAGCCAAGCCAGATAGGTATTATAGAGTCCCTGACTCTCACAAGTTTCTTTATAAAAAACGTTCTGCTGACCCAGAAACTATTTCCCAGGGTCCAAAAGGGGTTAAGGCTTCCATTGCAAAAAATCCAGTACCCTCTGACAGAGATTCCAGAGCTTTGGATAGATGGAGGAAGAAGGTATACACTTCTGCAACTTTAGCAGTAAGATTTGTAAATTGCCAGTTTCACATGCTTAAGTACCAACAATATTTAATGGCTCAGTTAAAACAGAAAATGCTTGCTAGCGCAGAAGCTCCTGATTGTAAAGAAATGCAGGATTTTTTGCATGCAGTTGAACAGGTGGGAAAACATACTCTATAATGTGGTTTTGATTCTTTAGAGGCCTCTTGTAGAGCCGCAGTTACAGGTTCTGTGATTCGCAGACATGCTTGCTTAAAAGGACAGAGTCTACCTGATCATGTTAAGGCAAAATTATTGGATGCTCCTTTACAACATGATACCTTGTTTTGTGTTAAGGCAGAAGAGGTGTTAAAGAAAATGGAGGATAAAGCTAAATCTATGCAAACAGTCAATGATTTCTTACAAGTGCAGCCACCTCGATTTAGCAAAAATTGGTCAACAAAGAATTGGTCCTTTCCAGTGTCAGACAGGCCACAGAGAGGCAGATACAGACCCCCACGAGGCAGATCTCAACCACAAGGCTCAAACAGGCAACGACAGTAGGGCACCTCAACCCCAAAAGGAGGTGAGGACAAGTCTCAACCTTACAGGAAACAGTCACAATGACTTTCCCCTTCATACGCCAAGTGCTTCCCTTTTGGAAGCCCCCTTAGGGGGAAAACTAGCACTTTTTTCTCAAAACTGGCAAACAATCACCCAAGACAAATGGGTTCTGAATATTGTGTCTCAAGGTTACAGGTTCCACTTTCATACTTCACCAAGGCTAAAAGGAATGCCAGACCTGCCACAAAATCAATGGGCAGAGGCACAAAAACAAATTTCAGCCCTCATGGACATGAGAGCTATTCAAAAAGTACCACAACAGGAACAAGGACAAGGATTTTACTCAAGACTCTTCTTGGTCCCCAGAAAGGACCAGGCCAGGAGGCCCATACTAGACCTTTCAATTCTAAACACTTACCTGGATATTCCGAAATTCAAAATGTTGACATTACAGCAGCTTCTACCCATGCTGGGCAAGAAGGCTTGGCTTTTTACTCTGGATCTCAGAGGCATACCTGCATGTCCCTATCAGACAAAATTGCAGAAGATACCTCAGATTCAAAGCTGATCCAATGCACTATCAATTCTCTGCACTGCCCTTTGGCTTATCTACTGCACCCAGCGTCTTCACAAAGTGCCTGGCACCAGTAATTGCATTTTGCAGACAAAAAAGAATTCAAATATATCCATACCTGGACGACTGCCTCTTTCAAGCAGAGACAAAGGACATTCTTCTACAGCATCTGGCATTTGTAAAAAGGTTGCTAATTTTTCTAGGGTACACAGTAAACGAAAAGAAGTCAAAACTAGTGCCCTCACAATAGATTATATTCCTGGGTGCCAGCTTAAACACAACGGCCCAGATAGCATACCTCACGCCAGACAAACAAGTTCAACTAACTCAATATTTTCAATTACTGGCAAAAAAGTCCCATCTCCCTGAAAGAAAAATTCTGCAGGCCCTGGGATTCATGGCATCCTGCATACTACTAATACCATATGCCAGACTGCATATGAGGAAATTACAATGGTACCTAAAAGTTGTTTGGACTCAACACTCTCACAGTTTAGAAGCAGTAATACCAATGATTCCCTGCCTACAACAAGAGTTTCGATGGTGGGCACAGGCATGTCACCTAAACAAGGGTCAGCCTTTTACTCTACCCACAGCCACACAGACTCTAACAACAGATGCTTCGGCTTACGCCTGGGGAGCACACATGGCAGGAAAATGCATTCTGGGCAAGTGGACCACAGACCAGATGCATCTTCACATCAATCAAAAAGAGATGTTGGCTGTTCAAAATGCCGTAACAGTTTTCAAGGACCTTCTGCATCCATGACTAAGACAGACAACACCACAGTAATGTGGTACATAAACCAGCAAGGAGGCACTCATTCTTATCCCCTATGCAGGCAAGCCATGACCTTGTGGAACACAGCTCTAATGTATCAAGTTCACCTACAAGTACAATTCCTGCTAGTAAAGAAAAATACTCTGGCAGACGATCTCAGCAGAAATATCATGGATCCTCACGAATGGAAATTGAATCCACAAATCTTCAGCATGGTAACGCAAAAATGGGGATGCCCAGACCTAGATCTTTTTGCCTCCCCACTGAATTGCCAACTACAAAAATTCTGCACAAGGACTTATCACAAACAAGCATGGAAAGTGGATGCTCTTTTGTTCAGCTGGAAAAACCTAAAAGTTTATGCCTTCCCGCCACTGCCTTTCCTTTCAAAGATACTCCTAAAAGCCAGACAAGAAAAACCACAGATGATCCTGATTGCTCCAGACTGGCCACGCCAGCACTGGTACACTATCTTAAGGAACTCAGCTCAAGGCCCACCATGGCTTTTGCCTCAAATTTCACACCTTCTGACTCAACAAAACAGTCAGATCCTGAACGGTCAGCTCAAAACCCTAAACCTGGCTGCATTCATTAGTCAAACAGGCAACACCTCTCTCTAAAGCTGTTATGGATGTCATTCTGGAGGTCAGGAGGCCTAGCACCAGGAAAGCTTACTCAGAAAAATGGAAGAGATTCTGCGCCTGGAACCAGGCTCAAAGCCTTGACCCTCTTGTTCGAAACATTCCTCAGATTTTACAATACTTAACTGAGATGCTGGACAGAGGCCTATCCTTCTCGTCAATTAAGATCCACGCCTCTGCCATTTCAGCACATTATAACACGGATCCTCCTTTATTCTCTCATCCCATGCTACAGCAGTACCTCAGAGGGGATAAAAACATAAGACTGCCCCGGAGAGCACCAACACCAACTTGGGACCTCAATTTCATTTTGGAAAAACTAACCCTGCCACCGTTTGAGCCAGCCACTACAGCCGATCTGAAATTTTTATCATGGAAAACAGCTCTGCTCCTGGCAGTAACTTCAGCACGAAGAGTCTCAGAGCTACAGGCATTAATGGCAGTGGAACCTTTTATAATTTTTCATCAGGACAGGGTTTCTTTAAGGGCAAACCCTACCTTTGTGCCAAAGGTGGTATCTAGTGTGGCTCTTAACCAAACCATCCATTTGCCAACTTTTTATCCAAACCCCCAGAATAAAGGAGAGAAACTTCTGCATTCTTAGGACATACACAGGCAGCTACGCTTCTACTTGGACAAAACAAAAGCGTTCAGGAAAACTGAGCAACTGTTTGTAGCATATGCTGCAGGATCACAGGGCAAGGCTATCTCAAAGCAGACTATATCCAAATGGATAGGACACTGTATTCGTTACTGCTACACACAGCATGGAAAATCAGTCCCAAATAACATTAGGCCACATTCCACCAGGGCAACAGCCACTTCAACAGCCTTTCTCAGAGGAGTACCTACCAAGGAAATTTTGGAGGCTGCAACTTGGAGTTCAGTGCACACCTTTACCAAACATTACCACCTGCCTCTTTACTCCAAATCCAGAGCAGGATTTGCCACTGCAGATGTCTTTCAAGGATGCATCTGCAGTCATAACATATGGGTTGTCCTGCCTCAGGCAGCCCTTCGGACGGCCGGATTCCAAAGTCTGGGTCTGGCCTCGGCTGATGTCGCACTTTCTCCGACGTCAGAGCGTCTGGGGTATAAAAGCATCAGCCGACACCATTTTCCTCAGTCTTTCTTGCCGCGCGGTGCCCGAAGCAGAAGCTGTTCGCAAGTGCCGGTCGGTCAGATCCAGTGAATTCAGCTACCGAAGACTTTGAAAAAAGCTAAGTACCCCGTTGGGGACTCTTTCTTGCCTCAGCCGATGTCAAAGTAAATAATTGTTTAACTTGTGGGAAACAAATACCTCATAAGGATTTCCATTCCTACTGCCTTCCTTGCTTAGGCCCAGACCACGACGTATCGGCCTGTTTAGCCTGTGCATCCTTCAACCGACGAACTCTTAGACGTCGGTCGGAGTTTGCAGAGGAATTTTTTGGAGCCGCTTTTGCTTATAAAATGCCGTCAGAGACTCCGACTTCGCATATGGTCATAAAACGCAAGGAAAAGGACCGGCACTCGCGGCCCGCGGTTTCGGCTGAAACCACGGCTAGGCCTACCGCGAGTGCCTCGGTTTTCGGCCAAAACCGAGTCCTCGGAGATTCCTTCGTCCGAAACCATACTTCCGACCACCGAGGCCTGGCAGGCCCCGGCTGAGTCGGCTTCAGAACTTCCTACCGAAACCAGTGTTCAGGAAATGTCCGACACCATACCTTTGGACATTTCTACTCCTGCACGTGGGGCAGCTAGGCCCCCTGCTTCCATGTCCATTAAGGCCTTTTCTAGGGCTAAAGCTGCCAAACTTTCTAAAGCTTTGCCTGCCAAATCTACTTCCCAGAGGCCTTCTTCTAGTTCACAGATCCTCAGCCTTGCTGAGGACCTTATTTCCTTAATTAGGGGTTCACAACCTCTCCCAGACAGGGCCTCTCAACCTCCTCCAGACAAAAGGCCCAGGACTGCCCCTCTGACCCACACTCCTCAGATGATTCCACGGATGGATCTGAGTTGTCAGACCACCAGGAAGGGGCTTACTCGCCTTATGAGGATTCAGATGCTGAGGAATCTATCCCTTCGGCCTCCCCTCCTGAAGAGTTTTCCTTTGGTGAGACTCTACACTCCATGAGAGAGCATTTTCAATGGCAAGGTCAGGATTTCTCTGATTCTAGAAAAAGATTAAGGACCTTTTTGCATTTGCCTCAGCAATAGGCCCTTAGCTATACCTCCTGTTCTGAATGTAATTGATGATGTGTACAATGATGTCAGTACAGCCCCTGATACTCTTCCTCCGGCCCCTGCCAAACCTGACAGATACTACAGGGTCCCGGATTCTCATTTCCATCTGTATAAAGCCCATTCTGCAGACCCAGAAACTATTTTTCAGGGCCCTAAAGGGGTTGCGGCCGCTACTGCCAAAAATCCTCTACCCTCTGAAAGAGAGTCTAGAGCTTTAGAGAGATGGGGAAAGAAGGTATATACTTCTGCAACTCTTTCTGTCAGGGCATTAAACTGTCAATTTCATATGATACACTGCCAAGAGTATTTGTTAGATGAACTGAATAAAAAACTTTCTTCTCCTGAACCCTTAGACCGTAAATCCCTTCAGGATTTGGTACACAACTCACAACAGGTTAGTAATCATTTCTTAAAATGTGGCTATGATGCACTGGAGGCTTCATTTAGATCAGCTATGACTGGGGCAGTTATTCGTAGGCATGCCTGGCTGAAGGAGCAATATTTGCCAGACCATGTCAAAGCTAAACTTCTGGATGCTCCAATGGAGAAACAAAATTTATTTGGCTCCTCTGCTCAGGAGATCTTAAAAAAGGTTGAAGAAAAGGCAAAATCTGTGCAAACAGTTAAAGATTTCCTGCAAGTTCAACCACCGAGATTCAGCAGAAACTGGCCTACTAAGAATTGGTCCTTTCCAGACTCGGACAGAGCCCAGAGAGGCAGGAACAGGTGCCCTAGAGGCAGAGGTCAATCGAAGGGCTCCTACAGAGGCATTCAGTGGCAGCCTGCCAACCAGAGGAGTAGTGCAACAGCAACAACAACAACCACTACACCAGGACAGGCTCAATGACTTAACTCTGATTCCGCCTACCAGGGATCAACTGGAAGCACCCTTGGGCGGAAAGCTGGCTTTATTCTCAAAAAACTGGCATTATATTACAAAGGATACATGGACACTGCAAATAATAGACAAAGGATACAGGTTCCACTTCCACACTTTGCCAAAAAGAAGCGGAATGCCAAACCTTCCACCAAATCAGAGGGCAGAGGCTTTAAGACAAATCAGCAATTTACTTCAGATGAAAGCTATAGAAAAGGTACCATGTTCAGAACAAGGCCAAGGATTTTACTCCAGACTATTCCTTGTACCAAGAAAAGAAAATCAATGGAGGCCTATTCTCGACCTGTCCGCACTGAACACTTATCTCATTGTGCCAAAATTCAAAATGCTGACCCTACAGCAACTTCTTCCCATGTTGGGCAAGGAGTCTTGGCTGGTGACTCTAGATCTCAAGGAGGCATACCTGCACGTCCCTATTCGACCAAGTTGCAGAAGACACCTCAGATTTCTTGCAGGATCAGAGCATTATCAATTCTCAGCATTGCCCTTTGGCTTATCTACTGCGCCCAGAGTATTCACGAAATGCCTGGCATCAGTAATTGCACATTGCAGACTACAGGGAATTCAAATTTACCCATACCTGGACGACTGCTTAATACAAGCGGACAACAAGAAAAAATTGATAAAGGACTTGGCCTATGCCATACACCTGCTACAGACCTTGGGATACATAGTCAACATCCAAAAGTCAAGACTAGTACCATCCCAAAGGATAACCTTTTTGGGTGCAGATCTGGACACAACCACCCAAAAGGCTTTTCTCACAGAAGAAAAACAAAAACAACTTCCAGATTACTTCATGATTCTGACAAGACAAACTCAGCTTGCCGCAAGGAAAATCCTGCAGGCCCTGGGGTACATGGCATCCTGCATAATTCTAGTACCGCATGCCAGGCTGCATATGAGGAAATTACAATGGTACCTAAGGAGTGTATGGTCTCAACACAGTCACAGTTTAGAAACCATGATACCAATCATTCCATGACTTCAAAAGGAATTCTTGTAGTGGGCTCAGGCCTGCCAGTCCAACAGAGGGTTGCCTTTCAACAAACCAAAAACAAGGCAGACCATCACCACGGACGCCTCAGACCGAGGATGGGGAGCACACATGGAGGGCAAATGTATCCAAGGTCTATGGCTTCAAGGGCAGCTAAGCATGCACATAAACCAAAAGGAAATGCTGGCAGTAAGGCATGCAATCGAGGCATTCAAACCCTTCCTCCAACAAGGGCACCTGTTAATAAGGACAGACAACACCACGGTCATGTGGTACATAAACAAGCAGGGAGGCACACATTCTTACCCTCTATGCCGGATGGCTATGAATCTGTGGGAACTATGCCTGCATCTCAATATCCAACTACAGTCCCAATTCGTGCCAGTGAAAGAAACTGCACTGGCGGACAGCTTAAGCAGAACTACCATGGATCCACACGAACGGATGCTGCACCCAGACATCTTTCAACTCATAGCAAAGACATGGGGAATGCCGGAGATAGATCTGTTCGCCTCCCCACTCAACCATCAACTGAAGACATTCTGCTCAAGGACATACCACCCACAAGCTTGGAGGGTGGACTCTCTCTCTTTCAGCTGGAAAGCCCTAACAGTATATGCCTTCCCACCTCTCCCATTGATGTACAAGGTACTACTGAAGATCAGGGAGGAACAGCCAAAAGTAATACTAATAGCTCCGGACTGGCCAAGACAACACTGGTATCCACTATTGAGAAGCATGTCTCAGGCAAAATCATGGCCTCTCCCTTTATGGCCTCTTCTTCTGACGCAGAACAATTTCAAGACTCTGCATCACAACTTAAAAACATTGCAGCTAACTGCCTGGAAAATTCCTTAAATCCAAATCAAACTGTTTTATCTCAGAGGGTGAAGGACATTATCCTTGAGGCTCGCAGGCCTTCCACAAGGAAGACATACTCAGCTAAATGGAAGAGATTTCTCATTTGGAGCACATCAAAAGGCTCGGATGTCACAGTGGCAAACATAACAAGTATCCTAGAATACTTAGCAGAATTGTTCCACAATGGCCTGTCCTATTCTTCCATTAAGATTCATGCTTCAGCAATTTCAGCAGAATACAATGCGGATCCACCTATCTTCTCGCACCCTCTCCTCAGACAATTCCTGAGAGGGATCAAAAATATTAAACCTCCAAGAAGATGCCCTCTACCTGCCTGGGATCTCAACTTTGTGCTGGAGAAACTGACACTTCCTCCTTTTGAACCAGCAGCATCAGCGGATCTACAGTTTCTATCTTGGAAAACTGCATTCCTTCTGGCAATCACTTCAGCAAGAAGAGTATCTGAGTTACAAGCATTAATGGCGGTGCAGCCTTTTCTTATTTTCCACCAGGACAGGGTTTCACTAAGAACCAATCCTACCTTTATGCCAAAGGTGGTATCTAGGGTATCCTTAAACCAAGCTATTCACTTGCCTACTTTCTTCCCTAATCCACAGAATAGAGGGGAAAAACTTTTGCACACCCTGGATATACACAGACAACTACGCTACTACTTGGAGAGAACAAAAACTAGCAGAAAAACTGACCAACTTTTTGTAGCATATGCTACTGGGGTGCAAGGAAGAGCAATTTCCAAACAGACAATTTCAAAATGGATAGGAAATTGCATTCGATTTTGCTACTCCTTTCATGGAAAGACAGTTCCTGAAAACATCAGGCCTCACTCCACAAGGGCCACGGCCACCACTACAGCCTTCCTACGAGGGGTGGCTACCAAGGACATTTTAGAAGCTGCTACTTGGAGCTCCGTGCACACATTTGCCAAGCATTACAATCTACCTTTATACTTTAGATCCAGAGCAGGGTTTGCTACTGCAGTCCTGCAGGGGATCTTAACTACACCATCCCTTTCTTAGAACCTCCTCCCCCAGTTTGGCTATGGTGTTCTACCCATATGTTATGACTGCAGATGCATCCTTGAAGGACATAGTACAGTTTTGTACCTACCATAAATGTAGATGTCCGATAGGTATGCATCTGCAGTCAGGATTACCCTCCCTCCTTCCCCTCTGTGGTATTCCTAGGGTTCTTACCCCTCTTTTAGCTAGTTGAGGGAATCTATTATGGTGTATTTGTTTGTTTATACATGTATATAATTTGCAAATGTTTGGAACTTTTCAGCATTTATCCAAATTTAGCCTTCCTAGAGGGCATCTGGGGCAAGAAAAACTGAGGAAAATGGCGTCGGCTGATGCTTTTATACCCCAGACGCTCTGACGTTGGGGAAAGTGCGACATCAGCTGAGGCCAGACCCAGACTTTGGAATCCGGCTGACCGAAGGGCTGCCTGAGGCAGGACAACCCATATGTTATGACTGCAGATGCATACCTATCGGACATCTACATTTATGGTAGGTACAAAACTGTACTTTCTGCAGGGCCTCGTAGCCAATCCTAACTTTTTATAGACCAGCCATCCAACCTTAGCTTTGGGATTCTACCCAAGTGTAATGACTGCAGCAGTGTAACACGATGAACATAGTACAGTTTTGTACCTACTATAAATGTAGATGTTCGAGTGTTCACACTGCTGCAGTTCAGGTTACCCTCCCTCCATCCCCTCTGAACTAGCTGGTCTTATCTATACCTTTCTATCCTATACAACCTTTGTGGTGTATTTGCTTGTAACTGAAGGTATTGTTTTTATTTTATATGTATATTTTTTATTAGCAATATGTATTGCCTACCTACTTGGGGGCACCTGACATCTGGGGCAAGAAAAACTGAAGAAAATGGCGTTGGATGCATCTTATATACCCCTGGTACACTGACGTCAGGGAAGAAGCGACAGCAACCGACACCGGACCAAGACTTTGGAACTCTGGCCTACTGCAGGACCGCCTGACGGCAGGATTAACCCAAGTGTAATGACTGCAGCAGTGTGAACACTCGAACATCTACATTTATGGTAGGTACAAAACTGTACTTTTTTTGTATGAAGGGCGAGTTTTCCTCCTAGGGTCGCAAGTACTTGGGCATTACTGGGAGGGATAATTGGAAAGTCATTGTGAACTTTTTCCATAAGGGGGGTGGTTTACCACTCCCTGGTTTTTGAGGTGGAAACACTCCATTGTTTAGATCTCTGCATATCCTGAGACTGTAGTCTTGGTGGTCTGTTTTCCCTGGGTTTGGACCGAGAAGGTCTGAGAGGGACTGGAAAAGACCAGTTTTTTGAAGGCCAATGCCTACTGAATCTAGGTGGCTGCACCTGTAAGAAATCTGACGGTTTGCATAGATTTAGCTTTTTCTTCCATCTTTTTAAGAACATCTTCTGCCTTTGTGCCAAACAAACGCTTCTGATGTAATGGAGCATCTAGTAATTTTGCTTTGACATAGTCTGGGAAGACTTGTTCCTTTAGCCAAGCATAATTTCTCAGTACAGACCCAGTGACAGCAGCCCTGCAAGATGCTTCTAAAGCATCAAAACCACACTGCAAAGTATGTTTACTAACTTGGTTTGCAGAATGCAGTAACTCTTGTAAATCTTTATTTTCTGCACAATTTGGAAGTGACACCATTTTTTGTTTAAATAGTTCCATAATGTGTTGCTGGTACTTCAACAAGTGAAACTGGCAATTCAAAGCCCAGATGGCAAGAGTTGCAGAGGTATATACCTTCTTTATCCCATCTGTCTAAAGCTCTAGAATCCCTGTCTGAAGGGGGGGGGTTTGGCTGTAGTAGCATTAATGCCTTTAGGTCCTTGGGAAATTGTCTCTGGATCCACAGTAGGATTCTTAGAGACATTTGTGAGAGTCAGGTACACTTTAGTAACGGTCAGGTTTTCTAGGAGCTAGTGGTAAAGTGTCAGGAGTAAGACTGGACTCCATGAAGACGTCATCTACAATATCCAGGACAGGAGGTATAGCTAGAGGCCTGTGCTGAGGCAAATCTAAAAATTCCCTGAGTCTCTTTTTGGACTGAAAATGCTCTCTTAAGGGTATGCAAGGTTTCACCAAAAGAAAAATCCTCTGGTGGGGAGGCAGAGGTAATGGATTCCTCTGCATCTGAGTCCTCATAGGTAGATAAGGGTATGTCCTGGTAATCAGAAGGGTCAGAGTCTTCAGACTCCTGGCCTTTTGAATCAGAAGGAAATTCAGTTCTTTGTCTTTTGGCAGGGAAAGGCTGGCTTCCCCTAATTAGAGTAATAAGGTCTTCAGCCATTCTAAACATTTGGTTTTGTGGCATGGGACGTTGAGCATGCGCTTTAAATGTCTGTTTTTTTAGGCGTAGTGTGAACTCTGGGCTTGGGAAACTCTGTAGTTTTAGTAGGAAATTAAGTTGTTGGTTTGATATGAAAATCAGTCGGTCGGAATACACCCTCAGAAGCACAGTGGCTCTGGACCCATCCAAGGTAGAGACATCCGCAGGTTCCATAGTTGAAGAAGCACCTTGTGGCATGCCGGACTCCGAATGAGTCTCAGCAGAGGCCTGCGAATCTGTAGAAGCGGGCATCAGGGGCTGCAAAGACGCCTCACTATCGGCAGACTGGTGACTAGCTTAATGGAAGCGTCGTCGGCAGTTTTTGACCTATGCGGTCTGTCTCTGTCTTTGCAGTTTTTCGGAAGATTGGTAGTCTGGTGGCTTACCGAAGCCATTTCGGAATACGGAGAACAAGAGTGAAAGTATTTAGCTACAAAAATAGCCCGACGATGAATGGTTCGGGCGTTAAACAAGGTACAAAACCGACAGCTAGGGACGTCGTGGTCTGGGCCTGAACAGGTGATGTAGTAAGAATGAAAATCTCTGTGAGATATTTGCTTTCCACAGGGAAGACAATTATTAATTCATTTCTGACATCGGTTAGAGCACGAAAAAAGAATCCCCAATGGGGTACTTAGCTTTAGTAGACTTCAGGTCTGAAACTCAGAAAAATAAAAATTTCACGTAGCGGCTGACCGGCACTTGCGAACTGCTTCTGCTTCGGGCTCCTTCTCGGCAAGAAAGACTGATGTAATGGCATCGGCTGCATGTTTTATACCCCTGATGACCTGACGTCATGGAAGAGGTGACAGCATCCGACGCAGAAATCCCAAGTCTCTGGTATTCAGGCTGACTGAGGGCTACCTGTAGGCAGATAACCCCAAATGTGATGACTGCAGCAGTGAAACACGAGGAACATCACTCCTTTAAGAAACTTTTACCAAAAAAACTAAAGAAAGTGGAGAATCCATGAGCAGTTGTGCACAAATGGGCAAAAGATGTACCTTGATAGAAAAGTATGAAACATCAGAGGCTAGCAATTTTCACCAATTATACATAATCCTTAACCGAGTCCTGGTTACTGACTAGACAGCAGCTAGAAAAATCTTTTCCACTTGCCCTTACAAGATTTTCTAGTAGCAATTTTTCTTGCTGACTTTATTACCTGCTGTACACCCACTGAAAAAAGGAGCCTAAAAGAAATCAACATGGACTCATTCAGGAAGTTAGTTGAAAATCGTAGAGAATGTGATATATCAAACTCCCCGTTTTGTGAGTATGTCCAGTTTGCGAAGAAGCTTGTTGCCTGGACCAAAAGGGGGTCACCACAATTATTTTAAGGCAGTCCTTCCGAATCTTCATATTTACCCTGGACATCAATGGAAAACGTGGAAAAAAAAAAAAAAATTCTGTCCATGGGAATGAAAGAGCATCTATTTTTCAGGCCTGTTTGCAAGTAATACTGGAGCAAAATGTGTTGAGTTGTCTACTTTGAAAGGAGGCAAACTGATCTACTTCAGATGTTCCCTCCCACAACTAGATCAACTTCTGTAAGATTCCCTCTTTAATTTTCTATTTGTGAGGTATGTCTGGCATGCTCAGCTTGGCTGCCACTACATTTTGCTTTGACGGAATATAGGATGCTTGCAGGGTTAATGAGTGCTGAACAGCTACCTCCCAATCAGTCGCTGTCAGCCTGCACAGATGGTACAACCTTGTATCCCCCTTGCTTGTTGATGTACCACATCACTATGATGCTGTCTGTAATCTCCTGGGGAGGTTCTGAGGAGCATAGACAGAGATTTTATGGCATGGATCATAGCCAACATCTGTTTGACATTGATGTACCTTGGTCTGTCTAAGGAATCCTACAGACCTTACAATTTTATCCACAATGAAACTGCCCCTAAGTGAAATTTGAGTAGTCTGTAGTTACAGACTGGCTTGGAGGCAGATGAGAAAAGGGGGAACCTGAATTTGCTTGTATATGTAGACTCCACCTTTGCAGTTCCTTTTATCAAATTCCAGGGGATGCAAATGTAGAGCCTAAATGTTTTTAGAACCACTGAATCTTTCTCATGTGTAATCTGGCAAGAAGAATCATTAGAATTGCAGATGCCATAAACTCCAGGATCCTGAGATATTCTCTGGCTTTACTGGTTAAGAGCAGAAAAGTTTCCAGATAAAAATCAACCTTCTCTTGTGTCAAAAATGTCTTTTGCTGTAGCACATTTTGACATCCTAGAAAGACAAACCAGTGAGATGGGAGTCAAGGAAGACTTAATATTTATTCAGAACCCCCAGATCAGGTGGAGACACTCAAAGGTAATGACTCTTGACATCTGGGAAAAGACTATAAAGATGAGCAAGTCATCTAAATAAGGGAAAATGTGAATGCCATTCAGTCAGCATTGAATTCTGACTGGAGCTAGAACATCTTAAATACCCTTGGGGCAGTAGACAATCCAAAGGGTAACGCAGTGAACTAATAATTTGATAAATACATCAATGAATGTTCAGCAATCAGAACGCCTTTACTTTACAAGTGTAACATCCAGTACCTCAGCCATTCACCTTCAGTGGATACATAAATTTCAATCAGGCTCACAATTTATACCCAGTGAAACCCCCCAATTACACATTAATTTTCGTAAAGTGCACTGTACAATAAATATTTTATCTACATTTTATAGAATTAAACATAAATTAAACACCACCAAAACATGCACTAAATGCAATAATTCAAGAGCAAAAACAGAACAAAATGGCCCTAACATGCTGACAATTTTTTTAAACATTTATTTAGCTTAAATTAACCTCAAGATTAAGACCTCCCTAGGATGAAGTGTCCTAAAATTCAAAATCATTTTACTCTCGAAAGCATTTAATCTCTTCCTAAAATCTGCCCCTCTGTACAACATTGGTAAAAAATAAGGTAAAAAATATTTATTGGAAGTTAGGAATAGATTGAGAGAGAGAGGGTTTATGAGGAGGAGATATTAAATCTTGCCCTGGATAATGTTCAGAAAAACAGAAAGGGCTTAAGAAAAAGAATGGTTGAGAGTGGAAGTAAGGAAAAAATGAATGATGGACAAATGAGTAACGGGAAGGTTTTTTATTTTGTGACAAATAATCGCCCTTCTCTGAGATAATGAAAAAGTTGATTTTGGAGTTTTGGCATATTTGTATGGATGAGACTGTGGAACATTTATTTCCAAAATATGTTACCTTTGCTTATGGTAGACCTTTAAATTTATAAGAATTATTGAATATCATGTTGTCTAATGTATCTCAGGGGATGGCTGGATCATTCGCATGTGGCCACTGTAAAGTATGCAGTGGAATGAGAAATATTTCTGGCACTTATTAATGCGTAGATTTGTATCTAGAGGAAGATTTAATTGCAGCTCATGTGGACTGATCTATATTATGGGGTGTGGAGGTAATGATGTTAGGTGGTACATAGGACAGGCAAAAAGGCCAGTTATAGTTAGAATATTATAACATCTGGGTAAGATGTGTAAAAAAACAGAAAAAGTCCCATGAGTGAGCATTTTAACTCTGTACATTTGGGCTCTGATAAATCTTTTAGTGTTTTAGCCCAACCAGTGTGCGGGGGGGGGGGATTTTAGGAAGAGATTAAATGAATTAGAGGGTAAAATGATTTTGAATTTTAGGACACTTAATCCTAGGTGTCTTAATCTTGAGGTTAATTTACACTAAATAAATGTTTATAAAATGTCAACATGTTAGGGACATTTTTTTCTTTTTTTGCTCTTTAATGATTACATTTAGTGCATGTTTTGGTGTTATTTATTATGCTCAACTGTATAAAATTTAGATAAAAAAATCATTGCGCAGTGCACTTTAAGAAAATTAGTGTGTAATTGGAGGATTTCACTGGGTATAAATTGTGAACCTGATTGAAATTTACATATCCATTGAAGGCAAATGGCCAAGGTACTGGATGTTATACTTGTAAAGGTGTTTTGATCGCTGAACGTTCGTTAGTGTCTTTATTTATTCTGTCAGTATTTGGCAGTATATTTATTACATCACTGGATCGAACTAATAATTTGACCCAAACACAGAAAACCAGAGAAATTTCATGAAGCCTTTGGCAACGGTAATGTGACAGTATGCATCTTTAAGGTTCAATGCTACCCATAAAGCTTCCCTCAGGAATGAAAGTAACAGAATCTGAAGGGTCTACATTTCGAATTTTGGAACTTTCACATATAGATTTAGGAAGGAAAAATCTAGAACTGGTTTCCAAGAAGACTCTTTCTTTGGTGCCAGAAACATTCTGGAATAGAAGCCTTTATCCATTTGATTCAATGGCACTAGTTCAAAAGATCCTGAGGAAAAAAGTGATCTTTGCTTCAGAAGGTGAGGAGGAACTCCCTTGAAAGAAGATGTGTGAACAGTGCCAACTGTATCCCTCCTGAATCGTAATTAACACCCATGTGTCAGCTGCAATCCACAGCACAAGGGGAACTGCCAGTTCCAGTTGCTGAGGCAGGTTTTGAGAGACTGGGACAAGACAGGAGGGGAGGGAGAATGCCGACAGTCATTCTGAAGTTGTAGACTTTCTTTTGGAAAGGATTTTTGCTTATTGTTCTCCTGCCGTCTCTTTTTGCTTCCCTATTTGGCCTGAAGAAGGTAGGGTTGACTTGCTCCGTTTCTTTGGTGTAAAACAGGATCCAGGAGATCTGAGTATGTTCATGGGGGTGGGTTTGAAAAATCTTGAGCTCCCTGAATTAATTTCCTTCTCTGATGAACCTTTTTGAGGACAAGAGTAGCAGATGACACAGATAAAACAGGGTTGTCGAAAGCTGAATACAGAATTTCAGAATTTACCTCATCAGGAAATTTCTGGTTTTGTGTCCAAGCATACCTCCTCAAAACAGAAGCAGAGGCCCCCACACACCATCTGTACAATAATATACACACCTTAAAAGGAAAACTCCACCTTCTCCTACAATTTAACTCGATCCTTAGGTTTTCCTTTCTCCCTAGATTATGGTTCTGGTGTTGTGCAGGTACCAGACTGCTTGTACTTTTTAAACTTTTATTTCTTTGCATTGGATTCAAAGGAAGGGAAAACCCACCTACTTTTTTAAGCTTAACTTCTCACATACTTTGCAGAGGAATTCATCTTCACAGGCATGACATATCACAGATACAGTTAAATGCATAGTTTATCCTGTCAGATACTGCTGTCAGTCTTAGACTGACAATCCTGCTAATGTTAGGAACACAGCAGCTGACATAAAAAAAAAACGAGACAGAAAGCTGTGGAACTGTTTTCTACTGCTTTTACTGCAGACAGGAGGATAACGTAACACTCCCCTCTCATAGCAAAACAAAGCAATTAGATCATGCAGGGGTTTAAAAGCAGTTGTCACGTCTTTTAACAAATTTACATAAGCAGCAACACAGTATTGAAATGCTTTAAATGTTGGTTATTTAGAATAGTTTATATGCTAAGATAACTTAAATGTAGTATCAGATATTTCCGTGACATTTAGAGAGAAATAAGAAAATATTTTTTTTTCTTGTAAAGTATCAACACATTTACCATTTTAAAACCCCACACACACAGAGGACAGAACTGCAGAGAGAGAGAAGTGGCAACCCTATATCATATAGGTGCACAGATAACATTCATAAAAAGGCTCTTTTATGCGTTTTTGACACATCTTCCCGGAGGGGATGCATATCTGGTACATGCAGATCCATAGTAAGAGATTCCTCCTGATTTTGTCAATCCTTACAGTCGTAGAGTGTATGAGCATTTTGTAGTCCACAAAAGAAATGTGACCATTGATGGCAACCATAATAAACAGACGAATTTACTTTAACGTATGTTTACTGTGTGCTCTTGCATTAAAAACATTAAGAAAAGGAAATCAGAAGTTCTTACCCTGTGTTTAAATGTGCGTGCGCACATACACGTGCATTTAAACAGTGCTGCATCCCAAACATAATATTTTACATGCTACATACATTTTTATACACTCACAAACAGCTGTGTGTGTGTGTGTGTGTATATGTGCACGCGTTTATGTAGACACACACATACAACAACTTCCATTTTGATTTGTTTTTCTTTAAAGGACATGAAGTATACAAACAGGCATGTAATCTGGTTCTCTGTTATACATGCTCACTCATATGTTTTTGCACACATGCACTGTGTATGTATATACGTACATACATGTGTGTGTACACACACACACACACACACACACACACACACACACACACACACACACACAGTGGATATAAAAAGTTTGCACATCCCTGTTAAAATGCCAGATTTTTGTGATATAAAAAACGAGACCACAATAAATCATTTCAAAACTTTTCCCACGTCTAATGTGACCAATAACCTGTACATTTCAATTGAAAAACAAGCAAATCTGTTGGGAAAAATATAAAAAATAAACGTGCAATACGCTGGTTACATAAGTGTGCACACCATTAAACTAATACTTTGTTGTATGTGCATACCCTTAAACTAATACTTTGTTGAAGCATCTTTGGATTTAATTACAGCATTCAGTCTTCTTGGGTAGAAGTCTGTCAGCATGGCTCATCTTGATTTGGCAATATTTGTCCACTCTTCCTTGCAAAAGAGCTCCAAATCTGTCAGATTGCAAGGGCATCCCTTCTGTACAGCCCTCTTCTGGTCACCCCACAAATTTTCTACTGGATTTAGGTCTGGGCTCTGGCTGGGCCATTCCAAAACTTTAAATGTGAAGTTGTTCAATCAAGCCATTCTTTCTTACACATGGGTTCGGAGCCGATCGCTTTCACAAACTCAAGATCTTAGAGTAGCTCGATGCCAAGTTCCTATCCCATGATGCTCTCTGTCTCACCTCTGATCTAGTTTGCCGCTGCAACACATCGGAGGTCGATCGAGAGCTTGGCCCATTATCTTGCTTTTATTATCTTTATAGCAAAGATTTTGCCTTTTTCTCTAGCTAGTGTGTTTTTTTGGGCTAGTTAGCCTTGGTTTTAGTTTGGGCTTTATCTGTGCCTTTCCTGCTGATGAGTTTTTCGTCCTTTTAAGAGTGGCTGCTCTTAGGCCCTTTGGCCATGCTTTAGTTGTTATTGAACTGAGTGTTTCCCCTATCCTTGGTAATTTTTCATATTTGATACCTTAAAGGTTGGCTAATTATAGGTAGTGTTAGAGATACTATAGCTTTATCTGTATAGTTTGCTAGTTCTATAGATAGTGTAGAGTTTGCTGTGTGTGTTAATAGCTGTTACCCTTAGTGTGGTTTAAATAGTTTTTTTTTGGATTGCTTTCTGATTGGTGCGTAGTTTGTTGTTAATATGGCTAATCAGAGGGAAAAACAAAAGTCAGGCTTTAAAAAATGCCCTAAGTGTGGGCAGAAAATGTTGATTCCTGACTTACATGTTAATTGTGTTTATTGTTTGGGGCCAGTCCATCTCCACAAGGATTGCTCCATTTGCCACTCCTTTAGCAGCAGGGTGTTACTGGAGTGCAGGAGAAAACTGGTGGAAAGAGGTTTGCTGAAATCAGATTTTCAGGAGTCCTTGGACAAGGCTGACCAGGTTTCCAAGTCGTTGAGGGAGTTGAAGTCCTCTAAAGCATCGTCGGGGGTCCAAGTCATTGGCTCCGAGCATTGCTGTTAAGGTGCGGTCGCCGGCTCTGCAGTCTTTGGAGCCGTGCACAGAGCCTGTGTTTCGGAGCCAGTCCCCGAACCTTGAGGTCACCCATTCTGCAATCGGTGGCTTCTTCTGTACCTTTGACTCATTCTTCGAGAACCCTCTTCGATGTGGATGTAGATCGAGTGATGCAGAGGCTTCTCGAGAACCCGGCACTGGCCAAATTCTTATTGGCTTCAACCCAACCAGTTTTGGAGCCGAAGGTCATTGTACCTGCTGTGACTACTCCTCCGAGCCGGGCCTTCGGCACTGGGGGAGAGGGATCTGATGATTGTGGATCCTTCGGAGCCGAGGCCTGTCCCAGTGCTATCGGCTCTGTCAACCCTGACTACTTCGGTGCTGTTCGAGGAGTCTGGGAGTCGACAGTCTCTGGTCGTCTCTGGAGGGGAGAGTCGAACCGATGTGTCGGTTCCGACCCTTCCTTTCAGAGCTTCGGCGCTGATGAGCTCGGCTCCTTCCTCTGGGTCAGAGCCCATTGTTTCAGTGCCAGGGAGGCTGCCGTGCTCTTCGGAACCGACGGCTTCAGGTCGGAGCAGTGGAGCCTTCAGTGCTATAAGGAGGGTTATGTCTTCCAAGACTCACACATCATTAGGGCCCTCCTCCTCCCCTAAAGTGCCGCTTTCTGCCTCTACATCGCAGGTCCCTGTAAAGCATCGAAATCCAGAGCCTCAGGTAACCCGATTGGGTGACCCATGTTCTACTGAGACCTCACCAGTAGCCCCCACTGATGAGGTTCTAGGAAGAAACTTTGCAAGAGGAGGCATTTGGACTCCCCGCAGGAGTCTCTTACATCAGACACCAACTTAGAGGAGTCGGAAGGGTCCCCACGGTCCCCCTTGGAAAATATCTCCTTTGCTGATATCTTTGAAGTCCTTAAAGAGGGGTGACTGGCAGTCCATTAGCCCTACTGAGGATGACTCTGTGCTCCTGAAGGCCTTTGGGTCTCAACCTTACACCTCCTGGGTGACTCCGCCCTTCGATGAACTAATGGAGTTGGTTGCTCGAAGGGCGTGGAAGTCTCCTGATACTATGGAACCTGTCCCTCGGTGGCCCAACAAATTTATTACATCCCCCCAAGGTAAAATGTTCCTCACCAAGGGAGTGCCGGTTGATGCCATAGTGGCGGCGGCCTTTTGCTATGCGATCGCTCAACTACTTGACTCATTTTACCTGTCTTCAAAGAGATCTCCTAAAAGAGCTTGGAGATACTCTGCAGGGTAGTACAGATGGAGGTGTCTCTGAGAAGGTGACAGCCCAGCTTAATACCCTTAATTCCATAGTTAACTTGTTCACACGGCTTATTTCTTATGCAGCCAATGGTTTGAGTCGAGCAGCGGGTTCAACAATAGCTCTTAGGAGACATTCCTGGATGCGCTTATGCTCCTTTGCAGAAGCCTTCAAGTCTTTTTTTAATACCCCATTCGATGGCTCGTCCCTTTTCGGGTCCAAATTCAAGGAGACCCTCACTAGATGTGAGCAAGATGGAAAGACTCTATCTGCCGTAGGAGTCCATTTTTCCACCCCTACTAGACCATACCCTAAAGGGCAAAAAGGTGGAAAAATGTGGTTCCGGAAGTCCCAAGGAGCTTTCCAGAACACACGTAGTGAACCCCCCTCCAGGGGCAGAAAAGGGGGTAATAATGGAAGACGCTACCCCAGCAGCAGAGGGGGTCCGCAAAGTCAGGGCGACAGGGATCAGTTCTTTGGCAAGCCCTACCAGCACTCCTGAAAGGAGGCCCGACTGTCCTACTCTGGAGGCAGTCTGGGTCGCTTGTCTTTGTATCCAGATGCCTGGCTTGGAATTACAAAAGATTCTTGGGTGCAAAGCATTGTTACCGGAGGTTACATCATCCCCTTCTCAGACCCACCCCCACCTGTTCGAAGGAAAATCCCAGAAGTTCCACCCAGTCTCAGGGATCAAGCAGCCATAGAAATCCAGAGGCTGTAGGAAAAGAGTCATCCAGCCAGTCCCAGCAGACCAGATAGGATCCGGAACTTACTCCAGATTCTTTTTAGTTCCAAAGAAAACAGGGGACTGGAGGCCCATCTTGGACCTTAGCAGACTCAACACCTTCGTAAAGGAGGAGAAGTTCCGGATGGTCATGCTTCAATTGCTCCTTCCGTTCCTAGGAACGAGTGATTGGATGTGCTGTATAGATCTCAAGGATGCGTACTATCATATCAAAATGGCCAGACCATCCAGAGATCACTTGAGTTTCCGGCTGGGAGCCAGTCACTACCAATTCCAAGCACTGCCCTTTGGTCTCACAACAGCCCCCAGAGTATTCACCAAATGCATGGCAGTGGTTACGGCTCACCTGAGGCATCTAGGATTCCGAGTGTTTCTGTATCTGGATGACTGGCTCCTTACTGCCACCTCCAGGCATCAACTAATTCTATCCAGGGATCATACTCTCAATCTGTGCTCTCAGTTAGGAATAACTATAAATTTTGGCAAGTCTGTGTTGTTACCATCACAGAGCATCTCCCTTATCGGAGCAGACTTAGACACCACCACCATCATGGTAAATTTGCCACTGGACAGAATAGCCACTCTTCGAAACCAGGTATCGGACATTCTAATGAGAAAAAAAGTACCAGCTTCTCAAGTGTTGAAATGACTAGGTACCATGGCAGCTACGCTCTTACCAGTTCCTTTGGGGCGTATGCACATGAGAATACTTCAGTGGATGCTCTTCACCCAGTGGTCTTACCAACAGCTTCCGATGTCATTCTTGCTAATGATTACAGATTCTTGCAGAAAGGATCTTCTTTGGTGGTTGACCAGCCACCAGGTAACAGTAGGTCGTCCATTTGTCTCGCCCCCGCCGTCAGCCACGGTGACCACAGACGCTTCTCTGATAGGGCGGGGGGGCTATTTCAGGGAAGAACAGCCCGAGGCACCTTGTCAGAAAAAGTGTCACAGTTGCACATCAATGTCCTGGAGTTGAGAACAGTGCTTTTGGCATTGCAGCACTTCCACGACTCTCTACCTCTGAGGACTATTACGATCCAGACAGATATGTCTGTGGTCTGGTATATCAACAAACAAGGGGGAACCAAGTCTTAGAGGCCTTGAGAATTTGGTAGTGGGCGGCATCCACCTGGCACTTTCTGATAGCAATGCCCATCCCGGGGAAATCCAGCGTGATCGCGGACAAACTGAGCAGAGCCATTCTGTTGCCACACGAGTGGTCCCTCAAAGACGAGGTTCTGGAGATGATTTTCCGCAGATGGGGCCAGCCTTGCTGTGACCTGTTTGCATTCCCTATGAATGCCAAATGCAGAAGCTACTTTGCCCTGAATTCCCCACCAGGGGACAGCCCAAGGGACTCGCTCATACACGATTTGCCCCTGGGACTCCTATATGCCTTTCCACCAACTCCCCAGATTCCGAAATTCTTACAGAAAGCCAAAGCCCTGGGAAGGACTGTAATTTTAATAGCCCTGTTTTGGCCTCGGCAGATTTGGTTTCCCTTCCTTCGACTCTGTCAACTTGAGGAACCTTGGAATGTTCATCATGTTTCACTGCTGCAGTCATTACATTTGAGGTAATCTGCTGGCAGGTTGCCCTCAGTCGGCCTGATTAACAAAGTCTTGAGTCCTGTGTCGATTGCTGTCCCTTCTTCCATGACGTTAGGTGGTCAGGGGAATAAAATGTCCAGCCGACGCCATTACATCAGTCTTTCTTGCCGCTCATTGCCCGAAGCAGAAGCAGTTCGCAAGTGCCGGTCTGCCAACTCCTGAAATTTTCATTTTCGAGTTTCAGAACCAAAGTCTTCAACTAAAAGCTAAGTACCCCGTTGGGGAAACTTTTTCTTGCTCCTTACCAATGTCAGTAAAAGTTAATAATTGTATTACTTGTGGAAGCAAATACCTCATAAGGATTTTCATTTGTACTGTATTCCTTGCCCTAGGCCCTGACCACGACGTACCTTGCTGTCGGTTTTGTGCTTTATTTAATCAGCGTACTATCCATCACCGGTACATTTTTGCTTCAAAATATTTCGGTTCTCAGTTTAATTATCCAGAAATTACTTCAGTTAGCCATCCGACTATCGGAATACCAAAAAAAAGCAAAGAAAAAGACAGAGACAGGCCGTTGAGGTCCAAAACTGCCTACGACGCTTCTCCTAAGCCAGTCGCCAGTTCGCCGGTACTCAGTGAGGAGCTTTTGCAGCCCCTGATACCCACTACTTCTGATTCGCAGGCCTCTACTGAGACCCATTCAGAGTCTAGAATGCCACTGGATGCTTCACACATGGAACCCCCGAATGTCTCTACCTTGGATGGGTCCGGAGCCACTGAGCAGGCACCAGCTTCTGAGGGTGTATTCAGGCCTACAGACTAAACCGACTCCAACTTCAGTGCTAAGGCCTAAATCTCGATCTATGTCTAAAAAACTGACACCCAGGCCACATGTTCAGGCCCCCTATACCTCAAAAACAAATGATCAAAATGGCTGAAGATTTAATTACTCTAATCAGGGGTGGTCAACCCCCCCCCCCCCAGAGGCCTAGGATTGAATTTGACTATGAATCTTCTGAGCAGGACTCTGTTTCTTCCGACTGTTGTAATGATCTGGATTTGTCCATACCAACTTCTGAGGACTGTGATGCAGAGGATTCCATTCCCTCTGCTTCTTCGCCTGAGGATTTCTCTTTTGGGGAAACTTTACATACCTTAAGGGTGCATTTCCATTGGGAAAGTCAGGATTTCTCTGAATCCAAAAAAAGGCTTAGGGATTTCCTCCTCCTTCCTCAGTATAGGCCTTTGGCTATACCTCCTGTACTAGGTATTGTTGATATGTTTTCGGAATCCAGTATGGCCACTGA